>NW_021821661.1:0-90358 GCF_901000725.2 Takifugu rubripes
CCGCACATACTGTATTTATTAAGTTATCCTCACTTGCTGCTTCTTTTGCACTTCTGGTTAGATGCTAAACTGCATTTTGTTGCTCTGTACCTGTACATGTGCAATAACAATAAAGTTGAATCTAATCTAATCTAATCTAGTTACACCTGGGAAAGTACTGGATCATCTCTGACTGACCTGAGAGTCTCCAGCTTACAGAGAGGATCCTGGAGAAAACCACAGAGACGCTTCACTGCTGGATCCTTCAGCTGGTTGTAGCTCAGGTCCAGAACCCTCAGATGGGAGGGATTGGACCTCAGCGCCGAGGCCAGAGAGTCACAGCTGATCTCTGATAACCTGCAGCCTCAGTCTGGATAAGGAATCATGGCAAGAAATGATCTCTTATTGGAGGAAAAGTCATATTACACTTGCTCAAAATCATTATTTCATTTTATTTCATTATTTAATCAGGGCCCTTGGAGTCAGGAGAGCTCTGGCCCCCCACTGATAAACTGGGATATTACAGCAACAACAGTTAAAAAGTATCTATAAAATTGACTTTCAATGGCTCATTTAAATTCATACTAAACTTCTCTTCTCCAAAAGTCAATGGAGTTTATCTTGAAGCCTTTCATTGTTTAGTTGTTATGTCGAAGATAAAAGAAAGCTGACCTGAGAGTCTCCAGCTTACAGAGAGGATCCTGGAGAAAACACAGAGCAGCTTCACTCCTGGATCCTGCAGCTGGTCTCATCAGCTCCAGAACCCTCAGATGGGAGGGATTGGACCTCAGCGCGAGGCCAGAGAGCACAGCTGATCTCTGATAAACTGCAGTCCACAGCCTGGAAAACCAATAAATGGGGCAAATAAAAACACATTTCTAAATCTGAAAATGAAGAGAAAAGCAGAAAATGTAAAGAAATTTAGAAAAGACCAACAGAGGCCTCCTGACCTGAGCGTCTCCAGTCTGCAGTTTGGATGCATCATTGCAGAAGACAGTAACTTTACTCGGCATCTGTCAGGCTTTGTTCTCTTAAGCTCAGCTCCCGTAGATGAGAAGGGTTTGACGTCATTGCTGAGGCCACAACTTCCCAATGACTCTTTGAAAGAAAACTACCAGACAGTCTGTTGTGTATGAAACAAAAATAGTGAGTCAAACTTTGGGATTTCTATCAACTTATCTGAGAATCTACCTCAACACAAATGTAGCTCATTTCCTGGAAAAGCTAAATTCAACACCGTAGAGCAACAGTTTGAACGACCATCAGATCTGAAATGCAACTGAATTATTCTCAACATTTGTCTTATTTTAGAACAGCTCATAATTACTCAATATTTAAAATGATTAGCAAATGGTTTAAAGAAACGTGCATCTTTTTATCTGTCTATCGGCTCTTTGGATATTTTGCATTTCATCCAATTTGTACGATCGTGCGTCAAGTCTTAATTCAGCGATCCGATCGATGACATCAGAGTCTCTGGTTGCATCGATTGCCCTCAGCTTCTGTTTATATCTGCCTGTTTCCTTCAAATCATTTTCACTGCACCTTTTTTGCTAGTGATGAAGTTGCCACCTAACGGGTGTGGAAAGGGTCAAACAACTTTGTGGGTCACATAAAGGCTCCAAACGTAACCGCCACAAAGACCTAAAACACCCATTTAAACCAACGAGGCCGGCTGTTTTTACGTTGAACAAATGAAGCAAAATAGTCACGTGTCATTAAAAATGTGTTTTTTGTTGTTTGAATACGATGTATACAAACAAACAAAGTTATTTAATTACATGACAGTAATTTCATGATAGTAAGTTAACTTGTGGCTCCTATTATTCCTGCCTTATGTTGGTTTGTCTGGATTGACCTTTGAACTTATATCCAGCCAGTGTTGAACATTTCCGGATGAATTGTTGTTTTTTTTATTTATGGACGCTGCAATGGAAATAAAGAATTGAAGGAATGACCACTGGAGGGTATTGCTACCTGACATGATCGACTGGGTTGATTTAAACGCCGATGTCCGGCCCCAAAATCTTTACTTACTCGGCCTTCCTGCAGTTCCTCACAGCTGGAATCAGGCGACGTCGTCCCTCCTCTGAGGTGTTGTACTGCAGGTTCAGCTCATCCAGAACCTCCTCTGACATCTGCAGCAGGTAGGCCAGAGCTGAACAGTGGATCTCTGACAGTCTCCTCTCTGATTTCTTCTCTGACTTCAGGAACTCTTGGATCTCCTGATGGACTGACTGATCCTTCATCTCCATCAGACAGTGGAAGATGTTGATGCTTCTGTCTGGGGAGATTCATCACTGTTCACTCCTTCAGGTTGTTGAGGACCTTCTGGATGGTTTCTGGGTGGCTGTCCTCTGATCCAACAGTCCACCCAAGATCCTCTGATTGGACTCCAGAGAGAGACCATGAAGGAAGCGAACAAACAAGTCCAGGTGGCCATTTTCACTTTCAAGAGATTTCATTAGTGCTCTCCTGAGGAAGTCATCAAGAGATTGACTGGATCGTTTTTGCAAAAACAATGTTAACCTGGAAAAGGGTTTGGTTTCGAATATTTTAGGAACTGATTTATAACCATGTGTCTTTCCGGTGTGTAACGGTGGAACATGTAGACGGCAGCCAGAAACTCCTGAATGCTCAGATGAACAAAGCAGTAGACTGATTTCTGGAAGATCACACTCTCTCTTGAAGATCTCTGTACAAACTCCTGAGTACACCGACACCTCGGAGACGTCCAGTCCACATCGCTCCAGGTCTTCTGAGTAGAACATGATGTTTCCTTTCTCCAGATGTTCAAACGCCAGCCGACCCAACTTCAGAAGGAGTTCTTTGTCAGCCTCAGTCAGTTCCTCTGGTCTCTGCTTTCCCTCTTCTGCTTCTATCTTCTTCTCTCTCTTATCTGAACCCTCAGGAAGTGTGAGTAGAGGTCAGTCAGGGTTTTGGGCAGCTCTCCTCTCTGGTCTCTCATCATGTCCTCCAGAACTATAGCAGTGATCCAGCAGAAAACTGGGATCAGACACATGATGTGGAGGCTCCTGGAGGCCTTGATGTGTGAGATGATTCTCTTGGACAGATCTTCATCACTGAACCTCCTCCTGAAGTACTCCTCCTTCTGGGAGTCAGTGAAGCCTCGTACTTCTGTGATCCTGTCAACACACGAGGGAGGAATCTGATAGGCTGCTGCAGGTCTGGAGGTGATCCAGATGAGAGCTGAGGGAAGCAGGTTCCCCTGGATGAGGTTCACCAGGAGCACGCCAACGGACGATACTTGTGTGACATCAGAGATGAGCTGATGGTCGTTGAAATCCAGTGAAAATCTGCTTTCATCCAGGCCATCAAAGATGAACAGAAGTTTCCAGACAGTCAGATCTTCTGCTCTGATCTTCTGTAATGTTGGATGGAAAACATGAAGCAGTGAGAGAAGACTGTGCTGCTCATCTCTCATCAAGTTCAGCTCCCTGCATGAGAGCGGAAGCACCAGACTGATGTCTTGGTTCTCCAAACCTTCTGCCCAGTCCAGACTGAACTTCTGCACTGAGAAGGTTTTTCCAACGCCGGCGACACCGTTGGTCAGAACCACTCTGATGTGTCTCTGTTGCTCAGATAAGACTTTGAAGATGTCCTGGCACTTGATTGGCGTGTCCTGGATGTTCTTCTTGGAGGTTCTCTCAAGCTGTCTCACCTCATGTTGTGTGTCCACCTCCTCACTTTGTCCCTCAGTGATGTAGAGCTCAGTGTAGATCTTGTTCAGCAGGGTTCCACTTCCTGCTTCATTAGTTCCTTCGGTCACATGTTCACATCTTCTCTTCAGACTCATCTTATGACCTTCTATCACCTCCTGCAGATCACTTCCTGAACATAAGTAAACCAATGATTTCCATCTATAATAAATCATCAACACAACTACAAATTCATGACATCACAAATTAAATCTCATATTGAACAATTTTACTTTGTTTGGGCTTCATTTCAGCATCTCCAGATCTGCTTCCAGATTGTGAACAAGAGGACTCTCCTGGTGGAGCTGACTGGTCCCAGTTTGATAGGATGTGCTCCCCCCTCTCACTATGAAACACATCTCTATTAGTCCTTTGATTTATAGGATGAAAAACCTGATCAAGACTCAATATTGTTCCAGCATTTATGTCTGAATTCATCTTTCAGTTTAAACATGATTCTTGTTTCTAATCAACAATATTCACATTAAGTCTGTAACTATGACTGTCTGAGGTTTAAGTGTTAAACATCTCCAATAATAAACTCACAACCTGCTGCTGTTAATGTGACTAACAGCTGGCACACAAACACATCATCACGCTTTAGTTTTCTTACATTTGGTCTGAACTTCTGAAGTTTATTTCCTCCTTTGGAGTGGTCACTCTTCAGGGACACCACAGCTGGGCACTGTGGACTCTGCTCTGTCCTCGTCCATCCTGAGGAAACATCAGAAATAGTGATGAGACTGTGATGAAGGTAAATAATCTGTAGAGGTTGTAGTTAAATAATCCCAATTCACTGCATTTTTATCAAACAGGAACATTTCTAATCCATTCTGGATAACAACTGAATCAATAAATCAATGATGTCTCTGTATCATTTTCATGTTTTCAGAGTTTAAGCTGCTTTTTTTAACTGTTCCCTGCAGTGAGAAAAGAACTGGCACCTTTTCCAGCCCCTCATCCTGCAGCACTGAATGTGCTCTAAAGTTCTTTCCAGAGCAAACGTCTCTGCACTTGCAGCAACATGTTGTAGTCATGGATCCGTGAGGAGAACCGGATACAGGAAACGCCCGACTTTGATCCCAAAACCAACTGGTGGCCAACGGTGGTCCGGCAACGACGGGGACGCTGGTCCATCGGGCCCACAACACTGGTTTTCCACAGGCCAACATGGTGAAAGGACTGTCTTCAGCTCAGCCACTAAATTATCTGGTGCTACATAAACATACTAGTCAGGACTTTTTAACTTCCCTCCTTTGTTCCCCTCTTCAATTATTTCTATGATCCAAGTCCTCAAAGATCACTGCTCTATTTAAAATAGATGAAAGAAATGACACCCACTCCTGCATTGCTTTCACAGTGGTTCCACAACATAGAACAATAAACCACTGTGAGAAAACATGCAACATGAACCCAAAATCCTGTTGGTGTCCTGTGATCCTGTGTGGATTTATTTATTAAGTTTATTGTCTTAAATTGGTCCGGCTGAGAGATGCTAACTTGCAGATGATTAGATGTTGTTTGACAGGTAATACCAAAATATCCAGCTGTAACCTGGACTGTTGACTATATGACTGTCTGAGGTTTAAGTGTTAAACATCTCCAATAATAAACTCACAACCTGCTGTTAATGTGACTAACAGCTGGCACACAAACACATCATCACACTTTAGTTTTCTTACATTTGGTCTGAACTTTTGAAGTTTATTATTTTATGTTTGGACCGGTCACTCTTCAGGGACACACAGCTGGGCACTGTGGACTCTGCTCTGTCCTCGTCCATCCTGAGGAAACATCAGAAATAGTGATGAGACTGTGATGAAGGTAAATAATCTGTAGAGGTTGTAGTTCAATAATCCCAATTCACTGCATTTTTATCAAACAGGAACATTTCTAATCCATTCTGAATAACAACTGAATCAATAAATCAATGATGTCTCTGTATAATTTTCATGTTTTCAGAGTTTAAGCTGCTTTTTTTAACTGTTCCCTGCAGTGAGAAAAGAACTGGCACCTTTTCCAGCCCCTCATCCTGCAGCACTGAATGTGCTCTAAAGTTCTTTCCAGAGCAAACGTCTCTGCACTTGCAGTGACAATCTAAAATGGCGCCCAGAGCGGTCGCCTTGGTGTCTCGCTGCGTTCTTGTTTGTCTGTTTTTGTTTGTTAATTGTGTGTCTGCCTGCTCTTACACCCGTGAAGAGCTACAAAACATCAGGACTCTCACCCCCATGGACTTACTTCCAGTTTTTCTGGCTCCTGCAGCCGACCTGGTTTACTTTTTGGCCCAAAAGGTGAGACGGCGGAGGAGAGGAAGACGGGCCGGTGCCCTGGCGAGACTACGCAGGAGAGGCTCGCGCACGGCGCTGCCTGGGATCTTTCTGTCCAACGCCAACTCACTTTGTAACAAAATGGACGAGCTGAAGTTGCTGATGCGGATCAAAGATTTCTCCACCTCGTGTGTTCTCTGCTTCACTGAAACCTGGTTCAGGAAAGAGACACCGGACAGCGCGCTCCTCCTCGGGGGATTCCAGCTGTTCCTCCTCGGGGGATTCCAGCTGTTCCTGGCGCTCTCTGGGGAGAGAGCAGGCGGTGGAGTCTGCTTCTACATCAACAGCGACTGGTGCACTGATGTGACTGTGATCTCCCAGCACTGTTCTCCTGCTGTGGAACACCTCTTCATCAACTGCAGACCCTTCTATTCTCCGCGTGAGTTCGCTTCATTCATTCTGGCCTCCATTTACATCTCGCCAGACGCGGACGTGCGCGAGGCTCAGTGCACGCTCGCGGACTGTATTCAACAAGTGGAGCGGACCCATCCCGACGCTCTGGTTATCGTGCTTGGCGACTTTAATCAGAGCAACCTGAGTTACGAGCTCCCCAGGTACAAACAGTTCATCAAATGCCCCACCAGAGCAGAGAACACGCTGGATCACTGCTACACCACAGTGAAGGACGCGTATCGGGCCGTCCCCCGTGCTGTAGGACTGTCTGATCACGTGATGGTCCACCTGATCCCCACATACAGACAGAAACTTAAACTATCAAAACCATCCGTGAGCACCCCGAAGAGATGGACCAGTGAGGCTGTGGAGGAGCTGCGCACGTGCTTGGACACAACTGACTGGGACATGTTTAAAGGGGCCACACATGATCTGGATGAGTACACGGACACTGGGACCTCATATATCCACTTTTGTGAGGAGCGCATTCTACCAACGCGCACTAGGGTGAGTTACTCCAACGACAAGCCCTGGTTCACACCGAGACTCAGACAGATCAGGAAGGAAAAGGAAGCAGCGCTGAAAAGTGGAGACAGAGACTGCTACAGAGAGGCCAAATACCGGTTTAGCAAGGAACTGAGGAGAGCTAAATCTGTGTATTCGGAGAAACTTCAGCAGCAGTTTACTGCTAACGACTCTGCTTCTGTGTGGAGGCCTGAGGCAGATCACCGACTACAGGCCTCAGGCTTCAGAGGGTCAGGACGACAAGCCCTTTGTCAGTCTGTCCCTCCACTATGCCCAACACCTCCCCTCCCCCAGTGCCACTGCCCCCATGGACCTCACTCCATCAAAGGCAGTCCCCTCCTCCTCCCCCCCTCCACTCACCATCACTCACCATCAGTCCCCCCCCCCCCCCCATCACTTACCACCAGTTCCCCCCTCCTCCCCCCCTTCATTCACCATCAGTGAGCAGGATGTGCGCAGGCAGTTCGCCAGGCTGAACCTGCGCAAGGCCCCTGGCCCGGACGGCGTGTCTCCCTCCACCCTGAGGCACTGCGCAGAGGAGCTGACTCCTGTCTTCACAGACGTCTTCAACTCCTCCCTGGAGTCGTGCCAGGTGCCAGCCTGCCTCAAAACCTCAACCATCGTCCCTGTCCCCAAGAAGCCACGGATCACCGGGCTTGACGACTACAGACCTGTGGCGCTCACCTCTGTAGTCATGAAGTCCTTAGAGCGCCTGATCCTGCCACACCTCAAGTCCATCACCACCCCCCTCCTGGATCCGCAGTTCGCCTACAGAGCCAACAGATCTGTGGACGACGCGGTCAACCTGGCCCTTCACTCCATCCTGCAGCATCTGGACTCCCCGGGAACCTACGCCAGGATCCTGTTCGTGGACTTCAGCTCTGCATTCAACACCATCCGCCCCGCTCTGCTACAGGACAAGCTGTCCCAGCTTAGTGTGCCTGCCTCCCTCTGCAGGTGGATCACTCACTTCCTGATGGATCGGAGGCAGTATGTGCGGCTGGGGAAGACTGTCTCCGACTCCGTCACCATCAGCACCGGATCACCCCAGGGCTGTGTACTTTCCCCCCTGCTCTTCTCCCTGTACACAAACTGCTGCACCTCAAGCCACCAGTCTGTCAAACTGATCAAGTTTGCGGATGACACCACCCTCATCGGTCTCATCTCCAATGGCGATGAGACTGCCTACAGGAGGGAGGTGGCTTGACTGGTGTCCTGGTGCGGACACAACAACCTGCAGCTGAACGCTCAGAAGACAGTGGAGATGATTGGGACTTCAGGAAAGTCACAGCCCCTTTGCCCCCCCTTGCCCTCATGGACTCCCCCCCATCACGGACTCCTTCCGCTTCCTGGGCACCACCATCACCCGGGACCTCAAGTGGGAGCCAACCATCAGCTCCCTCATCAAGAAGGCCCAGCAAAGGATGTTCTTCCTCCGGCAGCTGAGGAAGCTCAAACTGCCTCCCAGGATGTTGGCGCAGTTTTATACGGCCATCATCGAGTCCATCCTCACCTCCTCCATCCTCACCTCCTCCATCCTCCCCTCCTCCATCCTCACCTCCTCCATCCTCACCTCCTCCATCACCGTGTGGTTTGCTGGTGCCACCGTCAGGGACAGACTGAGGCTGAGAAGGTGATGGGCTGCAGGCTTCCATCCATCCAGGACCTGTATATCTCCAGGACCCGGAGGTGTGCAGGTCGGATCACGGCCGACCCTTCCCACCCTGGTCACGGACTGTTTTCCCCACTCCCCTCAGGCAGGAGACTACGGTCCATTCGGACCAAAACCTCCCGCTACATGAACAGCTTCTTCCCCCTGCCATCAGGCTGCTGAACACCAAGTGACTCATCACTTAAGCACCATGAACAGCAGCCAGTCGGACTCACGAGCAATACATCACATTACTCCTGCATTGACCTGCACTATTTCTTACCACTACCTCTTACCACCTACTATTTATGTATATAATGTATATATGTCTTATTTTGTCTTATTTTATTTTATTTAACTTATTCTAGTGTGGTCTTCTTTATGTTGAATGTCGCAGCGTCACACCATGACACATTCCTAGTTTGTGTAATACTGTGTATTACATGAACAATGGCAATAAACCTGCTTCTGATTCTGATTCTTCTGAACATGTTGTAGTCATGGATCCGTGAGGAGAACCGGATACAGGAAACGCCCCCACTTTGATCCCAAAACCCAACTGGTGGCCAACGGTGGTCCGGCAACGACGGGGACGCTGGTCCATCGGGCCGACAACACTGGTTTTCCACAGGCCAACATGGTGAAAGGACTGTCTTCAGCTCAGCCACTAAATTATCTGGTGCTACATAAACATACTAGTCAGGACTTTTTAACTTCCCTCCTTTGTTCCCCTCTTCAATTATTTCTATAATCCAAGTCCTCAAAGATCACTGCTCTATTTAAAATAGATGAAAGAAATGACACCCACTCCTGCATTTCTTTAACAGTGGTTCCAGAACATAGAACAATAAACCACTGTGAGAAAACGTGCAACATGAACCCAAAATCCTGTTGGTGTCCTGTGATCCTGTGTGGATTTATTTATTTAGTTATTTTGAAAGATTATTGTCTTAAATTGGCCCGGCTGCGAGATGCTAACTTGCCCACGATTAGATGTTGTTTGACAGGTAATACCAAAATATCCAACTGTAACCTGGACTGTTGAACAACTCTAATCACTCTAAGAGCTTTTCACCTGTCACAAAAATGTCGCTCTTCCTGCTTCGTCTGAACAGAATAGTTTCACTTTTAAAACCTAATCAACAGCTTTATGGCGTATACATTACTACCATTAAAGCATTCATCTTTCAGTTTAAACATGATTCTTGTTTCTAATCAACAATATTCACATTAAGTCTGTAACTATATGACTGTCTGAGGTTTAAGTGTTAAACATCTCCAATAATAACTCACAACCTGCTGCTGTTAATGTGACTAACAGCTGTCACACAAACACATCATCACGCTTTAGTTTTCCTACATTTGGTCTGAACTTCTGAAGTTTATTTCCCCTCCTTTGGACCGGTCACTCTTCAGGGACACACAGCTGGGCACTGCGGACTCTGCTCTGTCCTCGTCCATCCTGAGGAAACATCAGAAATAGTGATGAGACTGTGATGAAGGTAAATAATCTGGAGAGGTTGGAGTTAAATAATCCCAATTCACTGCATTTTTATCAAACAGGAACATTTCTAATCCATTCTGGATAACAACTGAATCAATAAATCAATGATGTCTCTGTATCATTTTCATGTTTTCAGAGTTTAAGCTGCTTTTTTTAACTGTTCCCTGCAGTGAGAAAAGAACTGGCACCTTTTCCAGCCCCTCATCCTGCAGCACTGAATGTGCTCTAAAGTTCTTTCCAGAGCAAACGTCTCTGCACTTGCAGCAACATGTTGTAGTCATGGATCCGTGAGGAGAACCGGATACAGGAAACGCCCCCACTTTGATCCCAAAAACCCAACTGGTGGCCAACGGTGGTCCGGCAACGACGGGGACGCTGGTCCATCGGCCCGACAACACTGGTTTTCCACAGGCCAACATGGTGAAAGGACTGTCAGCTCAGCCACTAAATGATTTGGTGCTACATAAACATACTAGTCAGGACTTTTTAACTTCCCTCCTTTGTTCCCCTCTTCAATTATTTCTATAATTCAAGTCCTCAAAGATCACTGCTCTATTTAAAATAGATGAAAGAAATGACACCCACTCCTGCATTTCTTTCACAGTGGTTCCACAACATAGAACAATAAACCACTGTGAGAAAACGTGCAACATGAACCAAAAATCCTGTTGGTGTCCTGTGATCCTGTGTGGATTTATTTATTAATTTAATTAATAAAGTTAATTGTCTTAAATAATACCAAAATATCCAGCTGTAACCTGGACTGTTGAACAACTCAAATAACTCTAAGAGCTTTTCACCTGTCACAAAATGTCGCTCTTCCTGCTTCGTCTGAACAGAATACTTTCACTTTTAAAACCTAATCAACAGCTTTATGGCGTATATATTACTACCATTAAAGCGTTCTGGGAGGGTTTAAAGTTCTTTTAGGATCAGTAGCAAAGAGCAGAAACATAAACTAAACTTCACTTAAAAAGACTATTCAACTATAACTAAAGCCAGACTATAAGAAAGTTAAATAAGACCTTTTCATTGATAATGTATAATGATATTTTGTGCTCAAACTAAATCCGAAGTCTAGTTGAATCAAATCTTGATTTTATCTCCAAACACAACTGTCAATTCTTTTCAATAATGCTCTTCGTTTACTCACCTTGTCGGTCTTCAGTCTTCCTGCTTAGTCTGAAAGGAATACTTTTAAAAACTGGTTTGTTGGTTTCCCAGTTTCTGGGACCGTTGTTGCGGGTGTCTACCTGCAGGGGGTGGAGGAGCCGCTCATCAGCAACAGCTGGCCCCGCAGACACACGCACCTGCGGTCTCTCTTCAATCTCCCGTTAGATTTAAGGACAGAACTCCCGTCTGCCAGCGGCGGAGGGTTTTCGGCCTCATCGCCAAACCCTGACTTCTGTGGCTTGACTATTTTTGAGAGTTTTCCTCGCGGACTTGTTTTGGGCTCTCTCGAGGTCTCTCCGCCTCTCTGTGAACGCGGACCGAACTGTTCTTGTTCACTTTAAAATAAAGACGCTTTTCGGACACCATTGTCCACTGCGTGTTGCTGCTTTCGGGTCCTGATCCAACCGTTCCGAACACTCCTGTTGATCAACAACTTTATGGCTGAATATTTATATTCCACTACTATAAAAGCGTTCTGGGAGAGTTCAAGATTAAAAGTTGTTTTGCTATTTTAATGCCTTAAATGTTTTTGCATTTAAATTAAAACTGACTATGCAACTTAATTTGTTAAATAAACGTAGTTAAATAAATAAGATGTATGAAGCTTTACAGATTTTGAAAGACTTGTAAAAGCAGCATATTTCTGCAGCCCTGGAGTCCAGGAGGAGCAGCAGAGGTCAGAATGTGTCGGAGCGCGTTTAACTATTGTCTGCAGTTCCAGGCGTGACCACCTGGTGGCGGTAAAGCATCACATGATATTTCTCCTTTTTGGAACTTCTTCAGCTGCGTTGAGCTTTAAATCTTCACCTGTCGCTCCCTTTAAGCTCTAAACTTTGTTTTTCTGTCTGTAGTTTGTTGGTTTGAATATTTCTGATGGATTCTGATGGCTGAAACTGTCAATGACCAATAGAAAGTTCGTCTATTTTTCTACTACTGCGTCACATATTTTCATTGTTTATTGTCATTTTGGGGTCTAAACTGGACCAGTTCTGTGAGCCGTTTTGCTTTTTCTGTGGACCAGATGTTCCAGGCAGGTTCCATCATCGGACACAGACGGAGACAGGTCACGTGACAACAGTCAGCCTTTAGTTCTTTATTACAGGAGGATCTGGTTTATATACAGACACGAATCTGCAAAATACTAAAAAGTCTATGAACCCAAAGTACTAAAAAGTCTACGTCCACGCACACGCGTGTATTAAGTGTTTATACACACGTGTGCGCGTACGTGCACACTGTATATTCATCTAATAACTGTTAGTTTCTAAAACACCAAAGTAGAGTCACTGAGGCACGGCTTCACCTCCTTTACACCGAGGTTTCACTGAGCAGGTGTGATGAACTGTTGCAGAAGGAAAAGCATGGAACATGTTAATAACCGGACACAAAAACACTCAGGTTTATTGTCTGGACCTCGCCATCCCTTTGGGGAGGATCATCTCATTCTTCAGCTTTGAACTGTCAGAGTTCAAAGGTTTCATCCTTCCACAAGACCAGAAAACTTCTGCCCAACCTTCTGACCTCTAGTGTCGTATTTTCATCTCTTCAAAAATTATCATGTTCAACATTTTGTCTTCCAAAGGAAAAAGAAAAAATTCTTCCCATCTGAAATCCGGGGCAAGACAATCCGAAAAAGGTAACTATCTCCAAACTCTAAACTTTAGGGGTACCTGAACAGTCAGCTCAGTACTTATTTGTTTCAGTAGCACCAATGTTCCGTTAAGGAAATATTTTAAAAATTTTCCAAACAAATATCAGACCTGATACCAGCAAATAAAGTCGCAGCTTGATGCTAAAGAATCTGGACCAGCTGGTCAGTGGGAGATGGTCGAAGCAATCGTTGGTAAAAAAAAAAAAAATCAAGTTTGAAGAGCCGATCTTGATGAAATGAAGTGTTGGATTTGGACCTGCTAATATTCTAACAGATTGATCTGTTTATTCATCTCATCCACAACAGAGGCGCCAGTTTTCATTCATCTTTATTCATTCATCTGCAGCGTTTATGCATCTGCGATGGTGACTTCCACCTCGACACCAGGCTCGATGCTGATGGAGGTGATCTGCTTGACGATCTCGGAAGGACTGTGCAGATCAATCAGACGCTTGTGGATCCTCATCTGAAAGCGATCCCAGGTCTTGGATCCTTCACCACAGGGGGTCTTTCTGGTGGTGATGCGCAGAGTCTGCAGAAGCCAAAGACATCAGAGTTGAGCCGGGAGCAAAAGAAAACTCCACAAACATGATTTAACCCATGCAGGTGCTTCAGGAGCTCCAGCAGGTCCAGTTCTGAGCCACTAACTGGGATATTAGGCAGCTTGACAGCAAATTAAGTAAAGGTCTATTGCAATGATGAAGTAGATGAGTGTCAACTGTACTTAAAGCTCCCCAGAACAGACCTTTGTTGGCATGCGGACCGGTCCCTTCACCTTCAGGTTCTTCTCTTTGGCCCCTCGGATCAAGTCGGCACAGACTGTGGGTTGAGAAGCACAGCTGACACACACTCCCATCACATCTGGCCGGCCTCTGCTACGAGGCTGCAGCTCAGTATAGCGTATACAGTCACCAGAATATGTCTGTAAGTTTTTGTCCTCATAGCTTAGGTCTGTGATTCACACCCCCTCCCCCGAAGGCACTCACCCTTCTCCAGAGATTTGACATTGCGGCTGGTGAGGGTGATGCGGATGCGGTGAATGGCCACCTCGGTCTCCACAGGTGCTTTACCGGTGTCTTTGAAAGCCTGCAAGTGGAAAACATGTTCAAATCTGGCCTCCATTCACACCGATTTCTGCAAAAGTAGAGGTTTTGCAGTTTCCAGGACAGATCCCTGATACATTTCATTGATCATTGCTGGCAAAGCAAAGACAACAAAAATGGATGAAACTAGTTAAGAGGTTTGTTCACATCTCAGTCACAGTGGTGACCACAAGCGATCCATTTCTTCAGTGTTCCAAGAAAAACACTGGATTTAAGCCGCAACAGCAGCCTCCTAACATGATAAATAAGTAGATTCTATTCCAGGATGTTAAAATAATCGAAAAGGCAGCAGGATGGATCACGACTACCGTAAAGAGCATTGAGCCGCTAACACAAATATGGTTGAGTCAGTGATTCACTTATTCCGATACATTAACGTGTTGGTACAGAAGTAGTAAGGCTACTTCACAAAAGCTTCGGGCATCGATATTTGCTAAATGCATACATTTTATTTTCGTCTACAGACGAAGTTGTAATTGTGCAGCTCTCGTTTTTTTTAGGAGGAATTGTGGCGGGACAGCTTTTCCCAACGGCCCGAGCTAACGGCGTTAGCCAGTCAACTCCACGGAAAATAGACCAAAACAAACACGCAACACAAACCCACACCATAGACGTGGAGATAATTATAGCAAACTAGTGCCTACCATTGTGAATATTCCTGACCGACTTATTCGGAAGAAATCTAAGCGAACAGCGGTGAGCCAGGAACGAAGGCCACCAACGTGGTAAACCCTTCACAAGAAAGAACGTGCGGCGGCCTACTTCCGCATTATGTACCCAACATCCGGGGTTTCCGCGTCTTATTCGTTGGTGCGTAGACCTGTTTGCCAACAGCGCCACCAAGTGGAGGATCACTGTACATTTTAATAGGTTGTGTGAGGTTGCTCAGCTGAACAGGGCACATCTGGCAGTTTGTACTTGTAGCCACATGATGTCAGTAAAAACAGAACATCTATTATCAAGTTAACCATTTTATTAACGTTCATATAAGTCCTTTATTTTCAAAGTAAACAAATATAGCGACTACGAAAGACGGTAGATTTCATACAGTTTTGGCAACCAGGTCACCCGTTTGCGACAGTAGTTAGCAGGTCAGTACATAAAATATGCATGCATCCTATGTTGTTGCGTTTTCTTTCTTTTTCATTTATTCATTCCATTTTCATTTAACTTCATTCCATTTTAAGTGATGTCAGTAAATCAAAGAATTAAACGGGGATCTAAAATAGACCTAAAATACTGATATTTTAAAAGGTGGGAATCTTTTTTTTTTTGTCACATTGTAAATGCAATTATCTTACTCGGTTTCTGTTCGTCGTGACTGCTTTATCCCTTTCAGGGTCACGGGAAGGTGCACATGTGGGTGCAGGCAGGTCCACCTCTGGATGCAGGGCCTTAAAAGAGCAGATATTTTAGAACCTACTACCAGAACACCTTCCATATTTTGTTTGCATTGGGGCTCGAACCAAGAACCCTCCACTTATCAGCCCAGTTCCCAACAGACTCAGCTTATGTTTTCAAAACTGAATAAGAGAATGTTTATTTTTGTGTATTTTTCTTTTAGTGAACATTGTTTTTTTAAATATATATTATGGTTAAACGATACGGATGTATGTCTTTCTTATTTAAAGGCTTACGGATTATCTAAAAGTTGTGAAAGAGGAAATTATTTTACGAAATGAAAACGGAGCAAGGAATTGCCCTTTTATTTTGAAAGAAAGCGGAAATCAGTGTGGCGTTCAAGTGCCATCGGTGACCGCTGTCGGTGTGGAATCCCGCAGAAGTAACGGAACCGGGGCTGCACCGGCAGCAGCTGCAAAGTTGTTTTGTTGTCAGTAAATTACACCCCAGGTTTCACGAATGTCACCAGCCGCGCTTTAATGGTTGCAGAGTCTGAGAAGAAGAAGGAGAAGAAGAAGAAGGAGACTTCTTGAAGTTCAACTTTATTTGGCTGTGCGTCATGATTTCCGAACACGGGCCGACGCCGACTGACAGAGGAAAAGTTCTGGTCGTTATTCGGGGCTGAGGAGACACCGATGAAGACATGAACCTCGGTGTCCCCGCTAATTCGCTGCTGCTCTTCCGCGCCTGCGACGAGGGGGACTATGAAACCGCTCGGGGGATCCTGGAGCCCGGAGCCTCCAGAGAGTCCGGGCGGCAGAGCCGACTGCGGTCCGAAGCTGGGTCGGAGTGTAACAGCGCGGACATGTTGTCCCTGGTACCGGTGGACTGCACGGACGAGGAAGGGAACACGGCGCTGCAGTTCGCCTCAGCCAGCGGCCATGAGAACCTGGTCCGCTTTCTGCTCCGGAAAGGAGCCTCGGTGGACAGCCGCAACAACTACGGCTGGACCCCGCTGATGCACGCTGCTCGGTGGGGCCCGGGGCCACCAATACCGCAAACGTTCATCGCTTTCCCAACTAATAATCTACAAATTCTTGTTTTTTAAACCATTGCCACATGTCCTAATGCTGTTAAAGCCCCATTACATATGTCTTTTGCATGTCAGAGTGTAATAACAACTGGCTATTACTACCAATTACTGGCTCATACACTTTAGAGTTGTTGGCGGAGGGTCTTTATGTCTGTGTGTTTTTAGATTTGGCCACCTGACTGTTGCTCACATCTTGCTGGAGAACGGAGCCGACATCAATGGAAGGAACAGGCTGGGTGCCAGTGTCCTCACCATGGCGGCCCGCGGAGGACACACGCACGTGGTCAAGCTGCTGCTGGAGAACGACGCCTATGTGGACGACTGTGACTATCTGGCTGTTGCTGCAGAGGCCGTCTCTAACGGCAACAACAACAACAGCGGCTGCAGGTCTGCTGTGCTTGTCCTCTGTTTCCAGGGTTTTCTCTCTCCATCCTTTCTTAATCTGTGTTTTGGCGGCAGCGCGGCCGGATTTGGAGGGGCCGAAGTGTGTCCGGGTGGCGGCCGAGAGTTCATGGACGTCACAGCTCTGATGGTGGCGTCCCAGCATGGCCACGAGGCTGTGGTGTGCCTGCTGCTAGAGTGGGGCTCTGATGTCAACTTTTCCCAGAAGACCACCTTATGGGGCCCTTTAATGGCCGCCACCTTGAGTGGGAAGGTGCGAGGGGGTCGTGAGGGCTTGGGAGTTTGTCGTTTTACTTGTTGGCACTTATTTGAGTGTTTGTTGAAGGTGGCCATGGCTCAGCAGCTGGTGGAACGAGGATCTGACCCCGACAGAGTCAACGTTCTGTCCAAGACGGCGTTTGAACTGGCCATGCAGCTGAAGCAGAGGAGCTGAAGGCCTATCTGGACACTATCACCACCGTCCGACCCCAGACGGGTGAGGCCGGCCCCTTCCAAATCCAAATAAGCAGAGATGCTTCTCTTTTATTCCTCTTTCATCACACTTGTCTGGTTTCTGTGTCTGGTTCAGAGCTAACAGCGCTAGCTCTTAGAGAGAAATCACATGTGATCACCACAGACGAGCACTTTCAAGCTCTAGTTTAACCTTTGAGGCACACAAGCGCCGCAGATGAAGGTTCCCTTTCACACGTGTTCCTGCACCAGTGATTCTTCTTCATTGCTCTTTTCTGCACAGACGACGACAGAAGAAGACCAGACGTTTTCAGCGCCCTCAAGTCGGGTAAGTTGACGCCAGCCCGAGGTTTAACGTGGGTTAACTCGTGGATGGTCACCCCGTCTGAGCAAGTGCTGATGTTGGCTCAGGAAACCTGCAGCTGGTCAAAGAGATCTTGGAGGAGGATCCCACGCAGGTGAACTCATCCAACCAGGAGGGGGCGTCCCCTCTCATGATGGCAGCCGTCAGCGGACAGTTACAAGTGGTCCAGCTGATGGTGGAGAAGCATGCAGACGTGGACAAGCAAGACGGCGTCCACGGGTGGACGGCGCTCATGCAGGCCACCTACCACGGGTAAGACCGGTCCAGACCGGAACCCGCTGCCGGCAGAATGAAGCAGCTCATGATCATCAGTCTGTTCTTGTCTTTGTTCCTCTGCTTCCTGCTGCCAGCAATAAAGACATTGTCAAGTACCTGCTGAGTCAAGGTGCTGACGTCAACCTCCGAGCTAAGAACGGATACACAGCCTTTGATTTGGTCATGCTGCTCAACGACCCAGGTCACGCTTCCTGTGCGGCTCTGGGGGGAACCGGGGGAACCGGTTCTACTGACCATGAGCTGGACAGCTGCAGAAACAAACTTTTTCTCTTGCTTTGTCCACATTTGTGGCCATTTTCTAATCTGTTGAACAGCAGTTTAGAGGCAGTTCCACCACTTTGACCAACACGGATGAGTGACTCCCTTTTCTCCCTCTCTCGGGTTGTTTTAGACACCGAGTTGGTGCGTCTCTTGGCGTCCGTGTGTATGCAAGTGGACAAGGACAAGTCCAAACACCGCGGCAGAGCCTCTTTGACTCGATCCAAGAGCCGTCAGTCTCTCTACGCCCCGGTGCCTCCTGACGACAAGGGAGGGCTGAAGGTAACGGACAAGCGAAGCCTGTCGTCCAACAGGGCTGAGCGTCCTCTCCTGACACACCGGGCGATGGTTGAAATCCCCCGTTGATTCCTGATTCACGCCGCCGCTTTTCAGTCGTGGTGGAGTCGCATGTCCAACCAGTTCCGGCGGCTGAAGCTGACTCACACCCTGAGACACGGTCTGTCCACCACCCGGCTGGCTCCGTTCCCAGACGACGGCGAGTCCTCGCTGGACGCCACCATGAAAGCGCGCAGGAAGCCCGCCGCCGTGTCCAACGGGGCGCTGCCACCCAGTCCCGCCCTCGGAGGAAAGGACGCCGGCGGCGCCTGGGCAGTCAAGACCAAAGATTCCGGTGAGACAGGGCACAATTATTATCCCACAGTATGATTAATGTGCATTTAATCCTCAAATCTAAGCAGTTCAAAGGTGTAACTGGCTTTTTTGGTCCCATTTCAGGTCACTGCCGAGCAGCTTCAGAAAAGGAGGACTTTCTTATAACCACTATGGTAGGCCGGGATAATACGCTAACTCTGTCATAATTGATAAACAACACAGATTAGGTCTATATTTAATTCGGATGAAGACAAGTGATTTTGGCTGGAATCACCTCTCGTGACCCTTAGATGAAATTGACTTGACACATTTTCTGCCAGCTTGTTCCACTGGTGTCACTCTTCCGTCCTGTCCAGCTCAGGAGCGGCGCCCCTTTGACCCGGCTGCCCAATGACAAGTTAAAGGCAGTCATCCCTCCCTTCCTGCCTCCATCCAACTTCGAACCGTGGAACTCGGATCGTTCGCGCCTCCTCAGGGAAGGAAAGAGTGACGCGCCGCGTTTGCCCATGCCCCCCCAGAGGAAGCTGAACAGCAGCGGAAACTCAGATATTGTGGGTGAAAATGTGTCCTGACTCACCTGTTGGTGTGTTTAATCACTCCAAAAATCATCTTCTGTCTCCTCTTCCTCCTTTTAATGTCAGACGTCAGTCAGCCGTGTAGTGAGCAGGTCCATTAAGTTCCCCAGCATTACCAAGGGTCCATCATCGTCCTCCCCTTCAAACTCTGGCCACTACCACTCCCCCCACTCCTCAGGAGGCTCCAGCGGGGTTGCAGGGGTAGCCCGGGACTCGCACAACCGTTCAGGTTTACACTGAAACACCTTTTTACGTGGAAACGGCAGGATCGGCAACAGACGACACTCTTTCCTCTGGCCTCTTTCCTCCACTAGGGGGCAGCGCAGACAACGTTCTGTCCCAGATCGCGGCCCAGAGGAAGCGAGCAGCAGGGCTGATGGACGCCAAGGCCCAACTTCCCGAGAAACAGCACAGCCAGCCTCAGACCCCGTTCCCGTTGTTGCCCTCACCCCCAAATCTGCAGCTGCCAGAGATCAACCTGCCCGACATCCACTCCCACCCCAGCCTGGCGGCCTCAGACGTCCACTCCAGAAGGGTATCCGTTATCTTTTTGATGTGTGTTTGGAAAATAACCTGCCTCCTCACCGTTTCAGAGAACTGATGCTTCCATCCCACTTGGTTTCTTTGTAGAAGATGGAGTTAAAGAAGAGACCTCAGTCAGGGAATTCCTCCACGTCCAAAAGCACGTCGCCCACCCTGACCCCCTCGCCGTCACCGACGCCCAAGCCTCCTACTGGGCCCGGAGACTCTCTGTCCTCTGCTTCTTCCCACCCTCGCTCCAAGAGCAGCGGAGGCTCCAGCAGCGGAACCATAACCGATGAAGGTGACCTGCGTGCCGTCGGTTCAGCCACTCGTTACCAATCAGAGTAATTCTGTAAATATTTAAGAAAAAGTGGATCAAATGCAGAGTATTGAGGCTCCTTGTTTTCTTCCCCTCACGTACTGACGGTGCATACACAGATAATTTAATCATGGTCTGTTTGGTGTGTTTCAGATGAGCTGTCTAGCATTCTGAAGAAACTGTCTCTGGAGAAATACCAGCCTATATTTGAGGAGCAGGAGGTAGTCAATCTTCAGTCAGAGGGGGATTACAAAACCTAAAGTCTGTTTTTCCTTTCATTCTATACGCTTTGATTCACAACCTCTCAGCAGCAAGGAAACTGCTCTCATCACCACGCTGTCCATCTCTGTAGTGCACTGAAAAACCCCAGGATCTTTAATGGATCACACATTTCTGACAGTGTCTTTACTCTCGTAGGTGGACATGGAGGCATTCCTGACTCTGACCGACGGAGACCTGAAAGAGCTGGGTATTAAAACAGATGGGCCCCGACAACAGATCTTGGCTGCCATATCAGAGCTCAACGCTGGAAAGGTGCATTTGCTTCAATATGTATTTGACTTCCAGTAGTGTGGCTCCAGGGATCGTATGTTTTTCCAGTATAACTCACCCTTCCTGTCATAATATATTGTTAACATCAAGAGCCAGCATATTTAGCTGGAATTGCTTTCAACAGGCATGCTTGAGCTGGATGAGCTGGAATGGATGCCAGGAGGAATTGTGTAAAAGTATAGCATCATCGCTGGCAGGTGAAGTGATTTGTAATGATCACTTTTGGCTCCTCGCAGGGCCGGGAGAGGCAGATCCTGCAAGAGACCATCCATAACTTTCAGTCCTCCTTTGGCAGCAGCGCCAGTAACCCACGACAACCAGGTGAACCTCGCTGTGAGTGTCAAAGGTCGAAGCTTCAACCTCGGGTGCAGAAAAGTGGGTTGAAACGCAACGTTGTGATCATTTTCTCTGCTTTTTCGCGTCCCAGCGCCGACAGGGTGGATGAGACATCAGGTCCGCTCTCCCAACAAAAGGTAACCTCTGACTGGCTACAAAGTGAAATAACCTCGACCCGAGTCTCCTGCGTGTCCGTGTCCCGGACCACGAGGGGTCTCGATGGAGCGCCTTTATTGGACCCGCCAGGAACTGACTTCCTTAAAGAATTCCTCCTATGGACCCTAAAGCAGAGCATGTGAAGGCTGTTGGTCCACATTAGAGGTGAGGGTGGACCTGAGCCTGGGGGGGATTCGAACAAATGTGAAAAGTATGTGCACGAGAGGTTGCAGGTTTGTCTCAAGACAGGAGACGAAGCAGCCAAGCCAGGTGCTCGCCGCTGAAATAGTCAGACTCCATTAAAGGTGCACTGAGAGCAAAGCTAATTAGTCAGAGCCGTCCAGTCCTGTCGGACACATTTTCTCATCGCTAAATAAAGAAATGCTTTGGTGGTTGCAAAGAAAGTGTCTGTCGACCTCTGAATCAAAACTTGAGAAAACAGCTTGAGGTGCGTTGCGCAACCCTTGTTCCTCCATCTGAGTCCACCGTTCGGCAGTCCAGGTGTTTATAATCTAGGTCTCAGAGCGGGGTCGGCTACAGACGAGACGTCCGTCCTCTTCAGTCATGGACTGTCGGAGCAACATGATGCAGTACATGTAGACTCTACGCGGAGCTGTCAGCAGGCTGGACGACCAAACACACAACCCATGTCCTGCCAAAGGAAGGTGATTCCACGGCGGACTCCTCACCCGAGGACACGAGCTGATCCCGAGAGGCTTGTGCTGCCGCGGCCCGGCTCGGCTGGGCTCCGGTGGGGTCCCGCTAGCGCAGCACCTGGGCTGTCTTTGACCACTTCTGTTCCCATCCGGAACACAGCCTTGATGTTTCCACATGTGTCTCCCGCTGCAAACGATTTGGAAGGCGGGCCCAAAAACAACCTTCTGGCGTCAGACTGCATCAGAAACACGTTGTCCACTGAGAGTTGGACGTTACCGGACATCACTGTCCACCACGTAATCCGCAGCTAACCCAAACCCAGCTAACACGGTCCAGCTGCAACACTTTGTAGTCTCTGATGTTTGCATGGATGATCTGGGCACAGACGGGTCCGTAAGCCAGGGGGGGGGGGGTGCGGCTCAGCAGAGGGAAGCGTGTCCGTCCCTCTGGGCCTGGCTCAGTCAATCATTTGGAATTTATTACCACTGCTATGACATGTGGGCTGCAAATGAAGGGACTCATTCCATTTCCTCCCAACTAATTTCACCCCATGTGGTTTGGATCAGACTCAATAACATTTCATAAAACTCTCCGCGTCCGTCCGTGAAGTGGACGCACAGCAGTGCGTCACGTGCAGGAGCGTCCGTCATTTCAGACAACGACTGGGAGGACGTCCACAAGTGGAAACGCTGACTTTTAGCCGCCCCTGCTGCTACCCAGATCAGTCGCTGCTAAAATGAAATAAATAAAATTCCACCTCTCCCCAAAGTTCTGGTTTTGATAAAATGCTCAAATTCAGGGCAGAAATGTGACTTGAAGCCGAGTTTGTAAACAGGCTTCATGTGTTGTGTTTCGGCACAAATTGCTTCTGAAAAGGCGCCAAAAATACGAAATCAAAGTGTGAAAATCTCCCCACACTACCAGATGAACCAAATGTGTCATTAGCGGCACTAAAATCCACCAACATTTACCTAAAAAGGGTATTTTAGCCATGACTTTAACGTGAAAGGTTAATGTGACCTTTGACCTTTGAGACGACGCGTTTCACCTCTCCGGCTCCTTTTTCTTTGATAGAAACATGGAGTTGAAGCCCGAGGAGGTTTTCTGGCCACGTTCTCCTCACTTTCTGTGGTTTTTTAATCTGTGGCCCGCTCTGTCGGGGGACGTCCACATCAGACGGTCCACATGTGAGCAGCTGTTGATTAGAACACCAGAACACGTCCAATAAACAGTAATCAGAACCGCCGCGGCCTTGTGCAGCGTTTATGCAAGCCAGGCCAGCTCTGTCTGATTTCACATCAACATTCTGCTCTCAGCTTTAAGCCTCGCGACGGTGACGCATTCGCTCCCAGGATTTCCCAGCACCTCCAGCCTTTCGCAACACCGCTGTCTCTCTCTTGTTTACTTTTGGGGTTTTCACAGTCGCATATAAACACAAATGACCCTCGGAAAAACACGAATCCACAGATTTTCCCCCCCGACAGCGTCCCAAAGCCCTCCCTGCTGCGTGTAAACTGAGGTGTGACAGGAGCAGGAGACCGCTTGTCTTTATTGCCTCGTTACTGCGCGGCAGAAACAGCCGTCGGGTTGTTGACGCCGTTTGCTTCTCTTTGTCCGATGTCATCCCGATCAGATTCAAGCGTGTCAGACCCCCCTTTTTCTGATACCAACCATCTCATCAATTATGAATGTCCATTAGAATTAGACTTGTCATGTCAGCGCCGTGCACGTCTCCTGAAATCCCAGGATACTAAACACAGCGCTCTTAATCAATGGAAAGCTCTCCATAGAACCTGGCAGATGGCTTTCTCTAAGTCCTGTTTACATCTGCCGTCATTATTGTGAAACGTGTGCTAAGCCACAGGCCTTGTATGTTGAGAGAGACACACAAAGCCACGTACGCATGCACACTCGCGTGCAAAGGTCTCCCCCTGCAGCACTAGTGCAGCTTTAAACCTGGGCTTATCTGTAGGCAGCTTGGATTTGGCCAGTGGATTTACACTGATACTAAAGCTCCCGCTAGCTTGGGACCCTTCAGATCTCCCACCCCACCTGTCACAACACATCAGAGACGTGAATAATATGTGAAATTTGTGTTGCCGGTCGTCTCGGAGAAGGTGGATCCCATTATGGATTGTTGATCAATGTAAAGGCCGATAAATATTATAGATTTCACACATTGTATAGTTCAACTGTTAAGTTAAACTAGTTAAGCTAACCTGGCGTATTGGGAGGACCTTGCCTCTAGGTTTCTGAAACACTGGTTTGTGTTTTCTCATTGAATTTTGTAAATCATGTGGGGTAATCAAGCTACAAGTTCAGCAAATATTAATGATTACAAGCCATCGAGGCCACAACCACCACCATCAAAGCTCTGCTTTCTCTAATTGGATGTGTGATCATGTCCCACAGCATTAATTGTCTGTCATCTTTTTAAAAACAATAAAGCTGAATATCTGCGTGAGTAAATAAATGATCAACATGCAGTGTGTGTGTGTCCAGTAGTCATGTACTGCTTAACTTTGTACACTAGAGGGCGATAAATAAGTTGGCGTACAGACTTTACTTCTACATTTAGGAGTAGTATCTTCATGTTTTATTCACTTTACCGTTGTTTTCCTGCCCTTTTATTAAAAACGCATGTTTCAGTGGTTCAGACGACAGCAAACAGCTCTAATGCTACCGTCCTGCTGCTAATTCACATTCATTCTTTAGGAGACTCCTAATGACTGGGGAAGGCTAAATGGTGATGTTTAACGCCATATCTTTGCGGCTTGGATACTAAAGATGACACAAGCATAATCGTGCGTTTCGGACGTGAAGCACTAGCACCGCCACATTCGGAAAACAACACGACGACAACCACGATGGAGTCCTTTATAGACGCGAACCCGTCCCCATTTGTTCCACAGACTCCGCAGCTGGAAGCAGCTCATGCGCGGAGTTCCGTGGCACATTACAGGAGTCGCTTTTAAACGAAATCGAACAGATCCCAGAGCGAAACGCGGCCATCTGCACCGCGCGTTCTGCAGATGGAAACTGCATCCCCCGAAAATAAAAGAGCCACGGAGATTCCGGAAGTCCCTGCGATGGATGGATAACACTCCCGTCTGTCACAGCTTTATATTAAACACAGCGGTCATTCTGGGAAGAATAGCGGCTTCTATTTCGCTGGGAAACCGAAAAAAGGCTCCGGTCCGCGGGCACCTCCCGTCCTCTGGCTGCGAATGTGGAACACGGAAGGAGCCTCCGCTGCCCTTCGCGTGCGAGCCCTCCCTCAGCCTCGAGCTGGGGCAAAGCTGCTGCATTCACGGAACCTCGGACATCAGCAATACTCTCGGCACGGCGCAAAACAAATGGCCCGTTTGCGAAGTAATACACGCGAGTTGATACGCGTAGCGCACAGAAACACGAGTAACGTTACCTTTTATATTTATTTATGTCTCTTTATTTTTCTAGGCAGCAAATTTGAAGGTAGAAATCGGTTTAAACGAACGAGGAGTGTTTACAGACAATTTCTCATCGAGCACTGCTTCCTGCGAGCAACATTAACACCCGTGATTAAAACGCAGCACACGTTTAATCCCCATAAGTGCTAGTGAAACTTGTCTGAATTCGTTCGCGTGAGAGCAAACAAAAATATAATGACAAAATAATTCCCACAAGCCGACGGCACTCGAAAGCAGCGCAACGTAGTGTGTGCGCTCTCGCACGCGCGTCCGCGCGCGATGTGTGTGCGCTGGCGCCGTGTTTGCGAGGCCAAGAGTTGCGTGCGAAGAGCTCGACATGTCATTCAGAGGAATCCACCACCTGAAACACGAGCAAGCGAAGGCGACGGAATTGGGTATAAAGCATCAGGCAACATCTGCCCGAAAACATCAGCACGGAGCTCCTACGGACCTCTTGCGTTCTTTTATTTGCCTGGATTTATCATTTATCATTACAGTCGGGTGCACGCATCTGTAATCTGCACTTGAAGTGAATGTGACCCAACAACCATCATTATACTGGAATTAACCAGCACCCACCGTTATTCTGGGTGAGTACAGCTCTCTTTCCCCTCTTTCTTAATATTTCTTTTTGCTTTCTTTGTTTCCCTGCACGCGTGTAACTCCATTTATTATTCACCTCAAGACGGACCGACATGTTATTTTACTTCTTGGTGTGTTTCTAATCAGCCATTGACCGTTTCTCTTATGTGCTGTTGCAGCAGAATTGTGTATTTCGGTGTTTACTCAACACAGAGATGCGCACCACTACGTCGTGTCAGCCCCACTGACTTTACTGGGGGAGAAGGTGTCACTGGTGCGAAGTTTGAACTCAACTCCACGTCTGTGTCTCCCGCAGCGCACCTGTTACATCCACGGAGCGCACGATCATGATCCCTCCGGGAGACTGCATGTACGCGGGCAGGAAGAGGAGGAAGCCCATCCAAAACAGTTAAGGAGCCCCTTCAAATGCGGCCCATCAGTGGTCGGTGCTGAGCGGTTGTGTGACAAAACCTGCCTTTAGAGAGGAGCTGGGAGATAAGAGCCGAGGAGAAGATATAAAAGTGACTGTGCGTCCTGCACTTTGGGCTGTAGCAACTGTCAGACTTCTAAAAAAAAAACAACTCATAATAAAAATTAATAAGCACAAAGAGGCCGTTAAAGGAGCTTTTTATTGGGTTTTATTTTGCCCTTTTCCTTGACTGTTGTGAAAAGCCTCAAAGTTTGTTTGATGGGAGTTTTAGTTGTGAGCTGATGGCATAAATAGTGAATAGCTGCTTATATAAGATTTTCAGTGGGAGGCGATAATTTAACAAGCCTTGTGGCATTTATAAAGTTTTCATGTTTTGCGCCGCACCACATCGGTGTGCGAAGCCGCTCCTTTATAAATACACATTTAATTCTAGTACCTTCCAAAAAGCCACAAGACATTCTTGAACACTCATTCTGATCTTATTTCACCCAATTTCTTGTTTATTTTACCGTGTGATTAATGTGTGAGATATTTACTTGGCCAAAGTTGAAATTAGTCATGTGTTGCATACAAACGCATCCCTATTTACAGAAGATTCAACAGGAAGACGTGGAGGATATAATATTAAGTGAGCAGAAAGCAGGCAAAGCTCAAGTTTGGTGCAAAACTATTCTGCGTATGTGGCGAAACTCTCAGCTGTGGAAACTGGAGCTGACCATTACATAAAGGTGTCGTGTTAGGAGCCGCGTCGTGTACATTCAGCAGCAGACATGGCAAAAAAAAAGAGCTAGAAATGATTTTAGAACAGCAATAAGATGAGCGCAGGAGTGAGGTGAAGCCTCGATCAGAAGCACCAACCTAGACGGGTCGGGAGGAAACAAACAGGTCAAAAGGAAATGCTTTTTAAGAGGCAGCCAGTTTTGTAAAGTGTGGTTTAGTTGTTCATGTGTCATTGTGGACCACAGAGCAGAGGAGAAACGTGGGCCGACAGGCCGGAACCTCTCTGGGCGTCTGTCGCCCTTTTTCACACTGTTTCCAACAGTCGATTCTTCCAGGAACTAAATTTGTGATAGAAGAATCCCAGCATCCAAACGAGCTCGGACCGCTACATAAATACGAGCTGAAAAAATCAAACAAGCCTGGAAGCGAAGGGTCTCGCAGGGAAAGGCTTTCAGAGGTCGGCAGGGTGGCGGCGTCTGCGTCCTGTCACGTCCAGGAGTTTTAAACTAACTTTGCCGTTAACAGCGCGAGTCCAACAAGTGAAGCTAAACAAGTTAATCCTTGTCAGCAGGCCATGCTAACTGTCTGCCGAGGCACTCCGGATGTCTGCAGGGAGCCCATCCAGAGGAAAAATGTATTTATTTACAGCTGAAAACACGACTTCTGTCCACACACACACACACACACACGCACGCACACTTCCATTGAGGATCATCTATTGATCTCGTCCTCATCAGGAAGCCGAACCCTTCCAATGAGAAGACCAACCCGTCCAAGCGCCACAGGGACAGGCTGAACGCGGAGCTGGACCGGTTGGCCAGCCTGCTGCCGTTCCCCCCAGATGTCATCTCCAAGCTGGACAAACTGTCTGTACTGCGCCTTGCAGTGTCCTACCTCCGCGTCAAGAGCTTCTTCCAAGGTAAAAGCTCCAGACCTTCGTTGTGTCCATGTTTGTTTGTCTTTGAGCCTGTCAAGACGAGTCTCCATGGGAACCTTAGTGGGAGTGTGCAGTGTTTTAAAACTTTGTGTTATTAGAGGAGCAGGATCACAGCAGGTTTAATGTTGTGGAACAAAGAAATCAGAAGAACATTTGGGCTGAATTTAGAGGGAAATTCAATTAATTCTGTTGTAACGAATTTCTCTAGAATTGATCAGATAATTTAGCAGCTTATGTTGTTGTTCACCGCTGTTGCTTCATACTGAACTTTTGTACACACAGACATTTATATATATATTTTTATTTTTCTATATTTCTGTATAAATATTTCTGCAGGCTTAAGAAGAACTTTTGATAAAATAGTGCGGAAGAGTGCGTAGCGTTACAGAGTTTCTGCTGACTGTAGGTGTGATGCAGCTCTGCGTCAGGTTCAGTAAAACCGTTTTCGGCCGCTCTTGTTTTCCCACCGTCCCAACATCGAGCATTTACACACACGGCCCCTCCCCCAAACTCCTGTTGTTCCACAAAACTCTTCAAATATTTAAGGCTGCGCCTGGTCGGGATCCTGGGCCTCATCGGCTCAGAGGATCCTGGCACAGCTGGAGGTAACATCTCCAAAGACGAGAAGGTTTGTTCTGATACAGACATTAAGAGCGGCCTTTTCTCTGCGCCAACAAGAAAAAATCAAGGATTTCATGCAGATTTGTTCTGACCAGCTGAAAGTTTTGCCGTCAACTCTGCTTCCACACATGCGGCTCCACTCTTTCACCTTCTCCTCCCCTGATCTTTGCAGTAATCCCCATCATCCGCTGCTTTTGCTTGGCATGGCACCCAACAGCTGGCATCCTGTTGGACAGAGTTAGGCAACTTTACACACACACTTTTACCTCGAATGCTCTTTTAGCTTATCCATCACGCAAGTTGCAGAACAGGTGCTAATCGGACTTATTAAAGGTGCCTTTACAGATAAGTGATCACGCAGAGATCAGT
This sequence comes from Takifugu rubripes, assembly GCF_901000725.2. NCBI lineage: Eukaryota > Metazoa > Chordata > Actinopteri > Tetraodontiformes > Tetraodontidae > Takifugu > Takifugu rubripes. The sequence continues at coordinate 29,047 of NW_021821661.1, forward strand.
GGAGGGTGATGCCGGAGGAGCGCTATGGAGGCGTCACCCTGCAGGAGGCTGTGGTGGGTGTGTGTGGTGTGTGGGTGTTGTGTGGTGTGTTGTGTGTGTGTGTGTGTGTGAAATAGCTGTCGAAAGGTGTGTCGAAAATCACGAGGTTGCTTTTTGAAAGTGTGTTGGTAGCTTCAGAGGTTCTGCATCTCTGTTACCAGCAGCAGTGGTGACAGCTTAGCTGGGTTTGATGCTAAATTAATGGGATTAATCAGAGCAGAGCTCGGGGGGGGGGGCGTGGGGGGTTGTCAGCAACTTGGCTTTAACGACTGAAACCGACCCCATTGTTTCCGGATAAATCTAAAATACGCATTGACATCCTCCTGTGCACTGATTTTTTTTCCTCTTTTTTTCTCCTCTGACACACATTGCAAAACCCTGAATTCTATGACGTCACAGAGGCTCCAACGTGCACACTTCTGTGCACTGTTTAAAGGTATAAAAGACGCTTGGTGTGCTGGTGCTGCAGTTCCCCGTCTGTCCACATGGCTGCGTGACGCTGCTGTTCAGCCGCTGCTGATGCGCGTTGTTGTCGCTGCTGTTTTAACTCAGCAGCTCGATTGTGGCACCAGAGCAGAAGAAGGAGGGAAGAGCGAGAGCAGGTGGATGTTACCTGTTGGTGTTGCGTGACTCCTGAGGGGCGGAGCAGGGAGAACAGTGTGTACATATGCAATAGATTCAAATACATCTCAGGGAAAAGCTCTGCATCAGACGGGAAAAGGTCACCCCTCAAAGCTCCCTGCCTCCGGATTGATCTGGACATCTGTTTCTAGTTGAGAAGGTGCAAATCAATCATATTCCAGGTAAATTTCAGTTAACCGCGTGATGCTGAACCGTCAGGAGCGATGCAGAACGGGACTCATCTGCTCATAGGCTGCAGGCTGTGCGTCGCTCTCTATTCAGTGTTATTTTAGGTGGAGGGGGGGGGGGGGGGGGGGGGGTCGTTTTGCACTTTTTGGCGTTCTTGAAATGATGAGGGTGAATGTGCGGCTGTAATTCCCCTCTCTTCCAGTGGAAGCTCTCTGTCCTCCTGCAGTTGCTGAGCTTGTTTAGTATTTGCCCCCAGGATCCCCCAGCGCTCCTCCTCCTCCTCCGTGCTCCTGCTTCCATCACTGTTCATCCTCTTGGTTCCATGAGACATTCTCTAAATCTTGAGCAGAACCTGAATTTAAAAAGCACCGGGGAAACGTGGTTTTCCCTTCTTTACAGCATCTATTTAAATGTCATTGGTTTGATACACTCCGTGGTTGTTGTTTACCTTTCAGCGAGTGACCCTGTTATCTGGAACGTCCTCTTTATTTTGGTTCAGAATGCGGATCTAAGGGTAACAGGCGACCTCAGTCCCTTCAAAACAGCCTGGAGAATATTGCCGTTTTAGAAAAACACATCATGCGCTGGTCTTGCAAAGGGATCACAAACTATTCCTTTATCCCAAGTGAAAGGAAATGAGGACTTTCGTTTATTTTAGTCCAACTCTGCATGCAGCAGCATCAGGCTGAAGCTGTGGCGAGGAGACTGTTTGGAGGCGGAGCTTTCCCTCAGGTGAACCCTGCTCTCCTCTCTGCCTTCATGGCTTCATTAGGATCGTGCTCTTTCACTGGAGACAGAAGAACTCGTTGTCGAGGCCGTGCATCTCTGAGGAGCTTCCTCATTTGACAGGCCTCTCATCGCAGCGTAGCGGCGCTGACATCACGCCTCTGTGGCGTGCGCCTTTCATAACGCCACCGTGTCAGCCAAACATTCCATTATTGACACGCAGGAACATGCTGCATCCTCATTGTTATTTAAATGTATGTTAATTATTTCTGCACGTCCTTGTGTGTCTTAGACTCCTCCCACTGCCTCAGGTCACACAGGAAGCCTGAAGAGTTCGTGTCCTTTTTATGTCCATACCCCAAAGAACAAATGTAATTACCTCAAACAGTTTTTTTTGTCAGTTTGGGACTTCTGTGGCTGCGGTCGTCGTCCCGCTCTTGTCGTTCGCCATTGAGCGGACGCGGCAGCTGGACGTTCAGCGAGTTCTTAACATTCATCGTCAACTTTCTTCTCATAATTTTCCAGCCACACATAAAATGCCCTTTCAAGAGGTGGTGTGCTGGTGTGCGTCTGCGATGGGGATCTATCACCACTGTTTGGAAGGTGTAATTTATAAGGAAGGGTGTCTGGAAATGCTCAATTAAGCCCCGTCTTCCCCGTTTCTGGCATTCCAGCCAGGGCGGGTACGGGAACGCACACATGAGACCACACCCACCTACGCCATCGCCGTCCTCTGGCCCGCTCCTATCGTACACAGCCGACATCTGAGTTCCTATCTTCGGAAATTGTGCCCGCCAGTTTCCGTGCACGCACAGCGTTTTGAAGGAGGCCGTGCGTGCACTCGGAAAGGGGAAGAGGAAGATCACGGAGCCGCCAGACTCACGCCAGGGATACGCCACCATGGTCGTCATCCAGCAGACGGTTTTGTAACCTCATTGTGCAAAAGCGGAGCGAAGGAGCAGTCCAGATGATTTACAAGTGAAGCTGGATCGAAACCTCAGTAATGGAGTCTTTACTCAGGGGGTCAAAAAGAGTGTCAGTCATATTTAGATGGGACTTTCTGTTTACTAAACTCTCAGTGACCTCCGCACTTTTTCCTTCCTCATCCGCTGCGACCCAAATGCAGACAAGATGGTCGGCCAAAGGCCAAGACCAGTGAACTCTAGATGAAGTGAAAAGGTTAGCAACCGAAAGGTCAACACTTGGTCAGTGCACTGTAGTCTTCAGAGCGCTGGAAACAAGGTACGCTGGAACATTCAGTTGTCCTCAGGGTCATATAACCCGCTCACAGAGGGAAAAAAAGGTGTGTATTTTTAAATTTTGGATTCTTGGTTAAGATAAATCAGGTGTTTAGATGTCCATCATCTCAACCAGATGTGAGCCTTCATTGTTTAGAAGACTGGATCCTTGATTGCACAGCTCATTAAACCATTTGTTGGATCTGTCAGCGTGTTTACTGGTTGTGAACACTCAAACTGACCAAAGGTCAAATCCTCTGACCTCTTCTCTCGCTCCCGTTCTTTGACCCATTGATGCGGCCAGAGGGAATCTAAGATCCAAACCCAACCTCCGCTCGCAAAGCTTCAGTTGTGCCGTCTGATTGCACATTTCAATCCCTCAGCACGCAACGTCGAGGGGACGCATCAGTGCGTCGTATCGTATCACTTAAATCTCACTTGTCATTACGAGCCTGAAGACACAGAATCGCCTGGTCCGAGGGGGGCGGGTTCTGGTGACAGGACATCTCCAATCCACTTGATGAGGCTTCAAATTGAAAAGATGTTTACATCATAAGTCATCAAAGCGGCCCCAGTCACACACTGTTGCAATCCAACGCGTGTTTTATTACACACACTAATATGTTGTAATTATGTGTGCACGGATGCTAATGAAGGCTAATGTGTCGTGTGTCACCGTCTTTCTTTCTTTCTTTTCTTTTTCGTTTCTTTCTATCTTTCTTTCTTTCTTTCTTTTTCTCTTTCTTTCGTTCTTTCTTTCTTTCTTTCTGTCTTTTCTTTCTTGAAGACTTCTAGTTCTTTCTTATCTTTCTTTCTTTCCTTTTCTTTCTTTCTTTCCTTGTCTTCTTTCTTTCCTTTTCTTCTTTCCTGCTTTCTTTCTTCTTATCGTTCTTTCTTTTATTTGACCTGTTTTCTGTGAGCAGGAAGAAACTTGTGTCTTGCGGTGTTTCACTGACCTCTGTGAACGAAAATCACCTCCGGTCTGCTTCAACCGAAGAGTGCGTGATAGCAGGTTGAATGCCAGGACTGAGCTTTTTGCCTCCTTCCTCTTTCCTCCACATGCGATGGTCTTTCTTCTTCTCTGCAATGACTTCCCTTTCCAAAGGCCGCTCTGTGCCTGCAATGTGGATGCAGAGCGCTGGTTTTTATCCACTAATAATTGTGGTTTGTGTCTTTATATTCTCCCCACTAAATCGCACATTAGTTGCATGACGGCTCACGCCCCGTGTGTCTTCAGCCCCCCCCTTCGATAATCAGTGACACAATAGCTGGTAAGTAGCACAACAGCCCAGCCGAACTAATCCCTTGTAGTGTCGGGGGGTGGCATGAATGGCGAAGCCGCCTTATGCATTTAGGTATGCTCACAGCTAACTCATTAGTAGCCTGAATCAAAGGCATGGACACTGGCTTTGTCCCAGGCTGGCCTCTCGTGCCACAGACACTGAACTCGCTTGAGTGGAGTTGGGCTCTGTCGCCTCAGGGGGCCGGTAAAGAGCCCCCAAGGGATCACAAAAGGCCATAAGTGAATTACTCAAATCCAGCGGAGAGGGGGGCCCCCGTTAGTGCTAACTGTAACAGCTAGTGGCGGCTGTGTAGCAGTGGGAGGTGTTTTTCTCTCTCCAGCCTGCGTGTGTGTGTGCGTGTGCGTGCGTGGTGTGAGGAGTGCATGTGTGTTCATGTGTGTGTGCAGATGGACAGCCAGGACTCATGCAGGGGGGACCAGGAGCCTTTGTTGGCTCAACACTATTGTTGGAAGCTGTCTTGTGTAATTACTGCCACAGCTTCTATTGAGCCGCTCCGGCCTGTTGCCGGGGACGAGTGGACCGAAGGCCCCTCGCAGTAGAGGCAACGATCGTGCTCTGGAAACACTTTAACCTGCTCTTTTGCATAAATATTCCGTTCTGAATCGTATTTAAAAGAAGACGTTGCAAACTCTCCTGTTGTTGGTAATGATATTTGCCTTGTTAATACAATAATGCCTATTTCTTCCATTGGTTGGTGGTCCGGCCTGGAGGCCTGCGCAGTTTCAGCCTATTTCATCAGCATGCAACGCTGTAGCGTTCACCCAAACTACAGCAGAGAGATAACTTCATTTCGCATTCCCGATTTTTATTCTTTCCTGAATTCATACCAAACAAATAGTGCATTTCCATGAACAGGGCTTACATATTCAGGGCTGCCCAACAGCCATTTTTGAAAGCCTATTTAATATCTCATTAGGACTTACAAGAACAATCTTTGCTTTTGATTTGTTGTGGCAGCAGAAGAAACAGACTTTGTTCTCTGTTTATTTAAAAGTTTTTAAGCAGTTTGATTGAATTTGACTGCGACTGCAAAGAAAAGTCCAATATGCAGCCCTGGATAGTATTTTGCACTTTGACCCTTTTCATCAAATCCACAGCAGGATTGGGACTCGGGCATTCTTATTATCGAGTCTGTCTGTGTGCCTCTGTTGTCCCAATTGCACGGTTTAGAAATAGAACACAATGAACTGATTGATGACATGACAAAGGTTGACTTCCCCGAACCGAACGCTGGCCCCCATCCTGGTGCAAATGGGCCCTCCAGTTTCCCCCCAGTGAGCACCAAAGACCTATTAGCTAGAGCACAACCAATTTAACATGTCCAACCACATAAAAGCTCATTGGTGTCAGTATATGCGATCTGTTGATGGCTAAACCGAGCGAATGGAGAGACCTTTCACACGGGCTGATGAATGAACTCTGTGATTCCGCTGCTCTGGCACAACATGGATCATGTGGGTGCAGCGGCCAGCGAAGAATCAAGTCAGCAAAGACGCCCCGAAGTCATGGTTCGATTGAAACTTTCAGTCTCTGTTTCCAATCGTTCTGCACTGGTGTTGGGCGTCAATGGAGCGTCAATGGAGCATCTGGTGTTATTCAGGCTATTTTAATGCTGCTCACCATTAGCATAACTGTGTCAACACAACTGGGCTTTTTACTCACGCACACGCTCAGTCAATCCCAGAGACTCCACCTTTTACAGGGAAATCCCTGATGGCACTGTGTTTGCCATCTGATGTTGACTTACATGCCATCACTGTCCTGGTGCCTGCGTATTCAGACATCCCAGTATTCCTGTATCCGTCACCTCCAGTTCTTTGAATTGAAGCATGCGGCCCGGTTCTTGCTGCTGCTGCCTTTAATGTAATCGATATGGTTCCATGCGGTTGGAAAGATCACTAACCAAAGGTGGCATCCGACCCGATACAGCTCAATACACTAACTATTGTCAGCTAGATCAGGTCCCCCGTCATCGGCATTGATATGGACAACGGGATGAGGGCGACCGGCTGGAGTAAAAATAGTTCCTTAGATCACGTCATATGAAGTCAGGCTTGTTTGGAGAAGCTCTGAGGGGACGTTGCTTTTTCAGTGTCACGAATGCAGAGTCTGCTGCACATTCCTCTCAAATATTCAGCCGACGGAGCTCAAACGTTAAGGTGAAAGCCTCGGTGAAAAAGAGACAGATTACGGCCTAATTAAAGAGGGCAGTGATGCAAGAGCATTTGTGTGTTTTGTGTTTTTTTATTGGTTGGCAGGACATTGCTGCGCTCTGAGCAGCCAGAGCATTCTGAACTCTGGGTGAACTCCTGCTCTCTGCCGGATATTATCGAGTGAGTGAGCCTGACAAAATATTTTTAGGATGGAGGCAAACGCAAGCAGAGGGTACAGGCGGCAGAATTTATAAAGCAAAGAGGACACATTTGCATGGGGCAAATAAAACAGACGGAGGGATGAACCGTCTGTAGGTGGACGTCGTGCAGGCAGGGGAACGGGTCCAAATGTCTCACCTGTACGGCTGGGTATAAACCAGGGTGGTGAGAGGAAGAGTGAGGGAGGAAGAGAGGCAGATGTCTGCGTTGCACTTGGCTCACTTCTGCAGATCTGATTGCATTATTTGTTAGCCAGGAGAAAGAAAGCTTTTTCTTAACGATTTAACTGCAAACAGAACCAGAGGAGGCTTCCAAAGCTTGCTGCAATCAATTTTCCTTTGTGTTAGGACACAGTAGGAATGATGGGATGAGAAATAGCCATGTATCCCGCTCCTCTCCTGGAAATTAATAGCCACAAAACTAAAGTCGGTGTAAATTAAAACCAAAAAAAAAAAGGCAAACAGCAAATCTTCAAGTACCTCAAGCTCTGTGTTTACTGCTCAACGTGCATCCATCATTCAGGGGAGCAGATGTTGCTCTTTGGGTAGCCGACTGCTGTGGTCTGAGCATTCTTGTGAGGACGCCGCCGTGCCTGTTTATGCCGGGGCGTGCTGTGTTTCCCTGGATCTACGGCAGCGTTCTCTTCATGATAATAAATATGTCAAGAAATTAGCATCAGATGGCTAAAGGCTGCAACTGTGACGCTGCCCATGCAACAATAATCAGTGTCATTAATCTCTGGTTTGGACGCACAGTTAGCGAGTGGATGTCTGTCTGTCTGTCTGTCTGGGAGGGAGGTTCCCTTATGTCCACGGCGTCCAGACCCAGTCCGCATGGGCCGTAATCCAGATGGGTTTTCCGTCCTGCCAGGCAGAACATGCTTTCACCAAGGAAAGTTGGATTGCAGGGGAAGGCGTTGGACTACCTGGCAGGACAGAAATCCCAGCTTGGGTTACGGCCATGGAGGACTGGTTTCTGGGACACCACCGCTTTGTGTTTGTGACCTGATTAGAGCCAGAGCCGCAGACTCCGATGCTCTGGACCAATCTGTGACAAATCCTCTCCTCATGACTTATTCATCAGCAGCAACGTCACCATGGGTGTGTGGTCCGGTCAGGTCATCCCATCAGCAGCGGGAGCTCAGCACCATCCAAGACGGAGTAGATTCAGATTCACGCCCCCAATCAGTGGACTTGTGCAGCGGCGGGAAAAGGCCGAGGAGGGAGAGAAAGAAAAAAGAGAGCAGGAAAAACGAGACAATGACGAGGTGGCGGAGAAAAGTGTCACACTCTGTTTCTGTCCCGGGGAATCATGTTGGAATTGGCTTCCTTTCAGAGAGCGCGCTGTTAGACGGAATCTAAACAGCTGCCGGCTTTACGCGCAGCGCTCACGCACGCTCACGCGCTCGTGCGCGCTCACGCACGCGTGCACGCGCCGCAGCCCTCCCCCCGCTGCAAGTTTGCATGCAGAGCTGGGAAATTCTCCGTGCTAATGTGTCAGGGTTTGTTTTCATCATCGAATTACAAATGTTTTAAATATGCATCACATGCACACTCACAAACACACCTGCTTCACATTATCCAGCCAGGGCGCTACGTGTCTATTTCCTGTTTTCACACACTGTCATCAGTCAAATATAGAGCTGCAAGAGGCTTCGGGTTCAGCTCCTTTTGACTTCTCAGGAATGATCGATACAGACACTGCAGATACAGACTTATGCTAAACGGAGACCATTCTGGTGTTGGTTATAGGAATCACAATACAAAGCTGCGTGTCGAGAGGTGTTTCTAACCCAATTTTTTACCCTCACGAGTCAGCCCGGCCCAGTAAAGCTTCAGAGTTTGGAGGATAGACGTGACAGCCAGCAGCCACGTGAGAAGCCGGTGTAAATATAGCAGCCTGGGGTTGATACCTGCATCTTGATGAAAACCCGGACCTGGATTCCTGTCTGATATTGGTTCAAACAGGCTGTTTTACACACATTTCTGCTCTCTGCCGTGGACCTGCTGCACAACCTGTAAGTGAGCTCAGGTCTATTTGGACCTTTGCATAGTTTGACCTGTCAAAAGCAGAAGGAACAGAAACTCTATGCTAGTTTTAGGTGAGGAGGTGAGCTTCTTTTTGTTGTTGTTGTTCAAAAGCAAAGTCGTTTTCACTTTGAAGTCGCTTGACTCCCGTGTTTTTTATTACGCCACTGGAAGGTTTTCTTGCAGTTTTCCATTACACTCAACACAACCATCCTCTGTTCCTATCAAAACAAGGATGATCTCTTGTTTTTCCTCCTCCGGAGACCACAGTTACGGTATGATGCCCAGTGTTTTTTGTCATGCTTGTTCCTCAATACAAACAACTGTTGTTGAAAGCACTTCCCCAACTTGTAAATGGAGATAATTGACAGCTGTGGTGCATTTCATCTTCAGTCTTATACGTGCATAAAAAAGGCGCATCCAACCTTGAGAAATGAAAACGAGAAATGAAAACTAAACACGGGAACATTGGAGGCTCCTTTGTGACTCACGAGCAACAAGGTCTCAGAAAGGAAGGAGCGAGGCCTGGCGAGTGGTGGGGGGTGGGGGGGTGGTGGGGGGCGATAATAACATCATTGTGGCTGTTTGAAGTCGCATCAGGCCTATTTCCCAGATACAGTAAGTACAGGCTGTCTACATGTCTCGCCACTCAAAGAGCCACATTCATGGAGGCACTGCCGCCCTGACAGAGGGCAATTGGATCTGCCGGATACCTTCCCTTCTCACGCAATGTTGTGTAAACCCAGGAAAAATGACCTCAATATATCCTAAACCAGTTAAGGATGAAGATGCTGCGGCTGCTCACATGTCTGAGGCATGATAGCGGTGGTGATAGCTTTATAAATATCCCCTCTCATGCTGCGAGCGGAGCAGCACGGCCAGATCGTCCTGTCAATACGGCTCACATGAGCTATTGTGCAGTTGGATGGCTCTAACAGACACCATCTGGCGGCGTCCTCCACACTTATTTGAAGCTTCTTATAGAACATAAACTTGTTAACGATTGAACTGAGGAGACAAACTCTGGATGAGGTAGCCAGGTTTTTTTTTCTTTTTTTTGAAAGAACAATTTGAGTGGGACTGGAAAGTTTGTTATAATGTAAATAAAGTTCAAACACAGTTAGGGAATTAGTGTGATTTGAAGAAGCCTGATATTGATCAGATATGCCAGCTACTGAGAATAAACCCCAATTTTACTCCAAATAAATGTAATTTTCCCTTAAAATATGTGGTTCTTCCTTTGATCGCACATCTGTTGTAGCTTATTCAGGTTCATTGACGCTGCATTCAGATGTCAAGGCAGCAGAATCGTTTTCTTTTGTATTTGTTTTGCCGTCTCTAAGCTTGTTACCTTCCATTTAATCTTTCCTCTCTTGTGGTGCCACCACCCCTTGGCCTGGAGGCCTGGACAGTTTCAACCTGACGCTGTGGTGCTGTAGCTGCAGCCACCCACTCGCCCTCCTTCACTCTCTCTACCTTTTCATAGCTCTCGTCTGAGTCACCGAGGGCGCTTTATTCTTTATTCTATATGATTTCCTTTATATAAGGGATCAGGACTGAGCTGCAGCACCTAAACACCTTCACAGGCCGACACGCCACGCAGCCGGACAAGGTGTTGAATGATGTTGAACACAGCGGTGGATGGAAGAATGAATCATGATTCCGTCCGCCTCGTCTTCATCCATCCATCCCTGATCCCACTGCATTTGTTGCGCTGTGAATGGGGCCAATTGGGGCTGAAGACCTTTAAACGTACTGGCAGAGTCCTGCAGGCGCAGGCGTGGCCCGTCCTGCCAGATAATTAGGCGTGATTCATATTTTCCATGAAAATGATCTCTAGCTCTTTTGTTTAGACATCGCACACTGTTCATCAAATCAAACAAGTGTGTTTTATTTTCATTTTCAATATTTACATGCTTAAGAAATTAAGAGGATGACAGAAGATCACACAGATTGCAGCCTGTCTGTACGGCTAATAGATTCTCTTGTAACACCTCCCATGTTTAAGTCAGCAGCTGGATGGATAGCAGAGTCAAAACACCTGCCAGAAGCCTTCAGGCCTGAGCCCTTTCTCTTGGCAGCCGTCTCCTCCCCGCTACTTCAGTCCGGCTCCTTCTCATGCAACCGTGCTGGGCCACATTCTCGGTCAATTTCCAGACCATATTGAGGCTGTTTTGTGGCTCCCCTCCCCCCTCCTCATGATGTCATGACCAAAAACACAAACGTAGATTTGATGAGCTCCGAAATCTTTGCAAGACGTATTGTCCGGCGTTTACAGCGTAAACTGGCACCTTTGATCACGCGGCTGAAGAGCAGATAACGATGAACTCAACAAGGTTTGTATCTGCAGTAAAATTTATATATGAATGCAACTCACTGACGTTGTTCAGTAACGCTACAATCCAACTGCCAGTAAAGTTTGGTTTCCGGCCAACTTGCAATCTAAAGATCTTTGATCTCAATCTCAGGACTAGTTTTAGACACGTCTGTCACAAACGAGGAGTCCAACAAATCCCATCTTTATTTGGGAATTTGCAGTATTTTCAAAAGGCCGTCCCGTTGTTCCTGTTTTCTAAATCAGGCCTACCTGCCTGTTTTCTGCGTCTGGTTTGAAATGCCATTCTTCTCGTACATATGCACGTCTCCATAACTGCTTGTCCCAGTTATGGAGACGTGCAGATTGAGGTGAGCAGCAGTAGCAGGGGAAGGTAATGTCTTTCAGCTTCAGCCATTACTGTCCTACCGAGTGTTGAAGAGTATATTTATAGATTTCTCAAATACATTATTTTCAGTGGAGCTGACAAACTTTTGACGTGTATTGTTTTTAAAAATGCCCTGATTTATTCACTTTTACACCTGCATTCTAAAGGCCCGCAGACAACTAAACAGGACAATCAGGCTGAAAAAAAGAAAGAAGAAACAAAGAAGATTTAAAGCATTTGTAGTAGGTTCCAAATCCACACACGTGGAGCTAAAAATAGACACGTGGAGCCCGTAAAAGTGCCATGTTAGCATGTTGTGGATGCTGAAAGAGAGCTGCTCACTGTCCCTTTGAGATAGGCTGTTGTGTAGCATAGCATAGCATAGCATAGCAGTAGTAGTAGCAGCAGTAGCATTAGTAGTACAGTAGTAGTAGTAATGGTAGTAGTAGCATTAGTCGTACAGTAGTAGCATTAGTAGTAGTAGCAGTAGTAGTAGTAATGGTAGTATTAGTAGTAGTAGTAGTAGTAGTAGTGGTAGTAGTAGTAGTGGTAGTAGTAGTAGTGGTAGTAGTAGTAGTAGTAGTAGTGGTAGTAGTAGTAGTAGTAGTAGTGGTAGTGGTAGTAGTAGTAGTAGTAGTAGAAGTAGTAGTAGTAGTAGTAGTAGTAGTGGTAGTAGTAGTAGTGGTAGTAGTAGTAGTAGTAGTAGTAGTAGTAGTAGTAGTAGTAGTAGTACAGCGCATGTGTGCATAAACAGCACATGTAAAGCTGACTGAGCCAGCAAGGGGTTGCGTGACTAGTGCAGGCGAGGCTGTGACCTCAGAAAAGTGGTTATGAAAATGATCTGTTGAAGCGAGAGAGGGGGGGAGGGAGAGAGGGGGGAGGGAGAGAGAGGGAGGGAGAGAGAGAGGAGGGAGGGAGAGAGCGAGAGGGAGGAAAGAGAGAGAGTATGAGGTGAAATGTACAGAAACATGCAGACAGAGAGCAACCCTGGAGGAATTAGTTCAATTACCCTCTAACTACAGCCATCGAAGGGCACTGGAGGGCTGCCATGCACATGTGCACGCACGCAGACGCACGCAGGCAAACACACACACACACACACACACACACAGACACACAAACACGCTCTGCATACGTGCTTCATGTATTTAAGCCATAGCAGCAGCAGCAGCAGCAGCGCCGAGACAAACGTGGTTGACACTAAAGAGGGAGGAGCAGAGACAAAGAGCCGTCAGGTATCATGTTCTCCCACCCTGAGGCCCCATATGGAAACAGTTACAGACAGACAGGCGTCCAGGCAGACAGACAGACAGACAGACAGGCAGGCAGGCAGGCAGACAGGCAGGCAGACAGACAGACAGGCGGGCGGGCAGGCAGGCAGGCAGGCAGGCAGGCAGACAGACAGACAGACAGACAGACAGGCAGGCAGGCAGGCAGGCAGGCAGGCAGGCAGGCAGGCAGGCAGACAGACAGACAGGCAGAGCCTGCGTTTCCTTATCTGCCCTGTTCTCTCAGGCCAAACTTATTAACATTCATCTGCGGCGCTCTGCCCTATTTATTATTTCCACTTCGACTATATGATGTTGATTCGAGGCTGAAATTCCACTAAATTCCGATCGAGCAGAGTTTCCTGCTGCTGTGATTGGAATAATTAGAAGCTGCATCAGTTTAGTGTCCATTATGTGACTGGTGAAGGCAGGAAACTTCTGGGGAAATTAGATATTTACTGTCATTGTAAACTACAGAATTCATTGTAGAGGGATTTGAAATTACACACATTGTACGTTTTATGATCATGGACTTGATCATTGAGATTTAAACCTTTAAATAAGTCAGTGATAAAATAATAAACACAGCATTACTACAAAACAATCATTTATCTGCTGAAGCTACAAAGTTAAAAGGTTTTCTTTTCTTTTCTTTCTTCCTTTTGTCAAACTGTGTATTTTGTGGGTCTTAAGGTTTATAAATGTTAGTAGATTTTTAATAGTTGTGAAAATAAGATGCCAAGTAAAATTAAAATGGAATTTCAAGAAGCATAAAAAAGTTTCGAGAATCGCTCCAAAATCACAGATAAAAATCCCCCAAACATAATAATGATAAATAAAGTTTTAAAAAAAGCTAATTCAACATTCAAAATATCCACATGCTAAAGATCAAAGTGTTATTATTATTATTATTATTATTTTATTATTATTATTATTATTATTATTATTATTATTATTATTATTATTATTAATAATAATATATTTTGTATACCAAAAATACATGTATTTAAAATAACTTATTTTTTTAATGATAACAATTTTAATGATGTAATAATAATGTAATAACGCTGCAGATTATGTAATTGCCAAAAAGATCTTTGTGCTTGATGTTGCAACTGATTATTTATTATATTAAGATTAAGATGTGCTTTATTCATCCCCGTGAGGAAATTGAATTATATAACGTAACATTAACATTAATAACAAACATATACAGCGGGTAAATTTCCGAGCATCTTTAAATGCATCGACAAAATCATTACAAAAATAATGAAAATTTCAAATCAATTCACAGAGGAAAACCACAAAGGAGATCTTCACTGAGATCTTCCAGTTTCAGATCTTCCAGCTGTGTCCAAGACACAAGTCTGGGGGAGACCGGATGAAAGGTGGCAGGAGCGGGAGACCGAGTGTGTCCACGTACGGGTTTGATTGCGTGTGAACAGTAATGCTAGTCTTCCCGGAGCACAGTGGAGCACATTGTATCCATGCATGAGGGGACAGCAACACGGTGGGGGGGAGGGAGGGACGGAGGGAGGGACGGAGGGCACACCAGGACAAGGGAGAGGAGAGGACAGAGGACAGGACGGGCTCAGCCAGTCTGTGTCATGACAAGTGTGATCTTCCTTGTCAATCTGGGGTTTCCGCATCTCACACAGGTCTGAGCTGCGTTTGACGCCCAGCACACGGGAAAGCGGGCGGCGCCGAGTCGTCACGGGCAACCACGGCAGGGGGCCGAGAATGTTTCTGTTCAAAAAGGTTGTAACACCAAACTCAGAAATCTCAGGGATTTCGGAGTGAGCGCAAATACCCCCAAAATTCCACCCCGCTAAGCTGGAAAGTTGTAGCGTCGAAGGTTGTTGGGAGCGCTGGTCGCCCGAGAGAAACATTCCAGAGTGGAGCAATTGTTTAGCTGAAGGCCGGCTCCCGGGATTAGTCGTGGGGTCAGGAAGCCGTCGGATTTAAGGTTGTAGAATTAGAGGGATGGAGAGTATTAAATCTTTCTCCACTAATCTTAAAGCAGAGGTTTGAGGGGGAAACAAACCACAGAGGTTCAGATGGAAGGAAAAACACTCTGAGATTTCCTCCGAGGAATGACCAGCACCTAAAAACAATGTACACATTCCTCTGGGTGTGTGTGTGTGTGTGTGTGTGTGTGTGTGTGTGTGTGTGTGTGTGTCTAGGGTCAATATTTACACTATATCCTCTCCTGCAGAATCGCTCTGTCACAGCACCTGAGTGTCCCCCCAGCAGACCCCCCCCCCCCCCCCCCCCCCCCCCCACACACACACACACCGCCTGTCACTTTAACTGTCTCAATGGCTGAGCTTGATTGGGGCCAATTATGACATGTTTTCAGCTTTCCCGTGGAAGCAATCCATTACAGACGAGTGGTGCCAAACCACCTCTCCCCATATGCGTATCCCTCCGACCGTCATGCTAGTGCTCCCTCCCCGCACAGCTGTTACAGTCACACGGAAACGTTGGGGATTTGATGGCGTGTTGCTGCTTTGATATTTGTAATGTATTCCTCTCTTGTGAGTGGTCACCCGAGGACATGTGGCGGCTCCAAAGAGGGTTTTTTTGGCTTCCTGTTGGTCACGTGACCATCTGTTGATATGACAGATTTCCTTCTCTCACTACTGCGGGGTTCCAGTTCCGAGGGGGAGAATCTTATTTAGCTCCTTTTGTGTCCTCTTCTGCTTTTAACCTCACATCCGCACAACAAATGGATGATGATAACAGGAACTTCTACTATTTAGATGATTACTGTAGTTAAGCTTTAATTCAGAAAAATAGCAGAGCAGGAAGGACATTCCTTTGTGTTTTCCAGGTAGATGAGGTGACTGTGCTGACCTCTGACCTCTCGGGCACACTGACCTGCTTATTGATGCCAATGTTGCCTCTGTTGCTCTTCTGATCGTGATGCTTGATACTAAATTATCGTTGTAGACCGGAACTGAAGCCCCTTCAGCTCTGCTGTTCCATCCTGAGACATCCTGGAATCAGCCGTTTGTTACAGAGGAAACTTTAACCAAGTGGACTCCTAAGATCAAATGAGTGCAGTTAAGTCCTGGAAAAGAATCTTCTTTTAGCTTCTTCCCTCTATTAAAATGAGTTGCTGGATCTTGGCGTCTCTCCAGTCGACAGCGCCATAATTAGAATACTTTAAAGATGACTCTGGACAAAGAGAATTGTTGTCTTAGTGAAAACCATCTGTGACAGACTCAGTTGATATAAAAGCCTCTAAGACAATCTTCTGTCTGTCTTCCTGCGGTCCAACATGGACATGATTACAGTCCAATTGCAGCCTTCAGTCCTTCAGAGGACTCAAGTGTTTCTGATCAGCCCCGTTTTCCTTCACTTCCCTCGTCAACTCATCACCGAGGACGTACAATTGTGTTGCGTTTCTTGGCCATTTGTCTCTTAATCACTGAGCGACGCTCCTCCTTTAATAGTGGCCCTTAGAAGACATAACATGTCCCTGCTGGACAGTTGCACTATTTAAGGAGTTTGCTCACGTCGGGATAAACTAGCGGAATGTTGCTGAGCTGATGAAGAGCCGAGGTGCTCAAATGAGCCACGGGGGGGGGGGGGGGGGGGGGGGGGGGGGGGGAGACAGGTACAGAGATGGACATAGATGGACAGAGACGAGACAGAGATGGACATAGATGGACAGAGACAGAGATGGACCATAGATGGACAGAGACAGAGATGGACATAGATGGACGAGACAGAGATGGACAGAGACAGAGATAGAGATAGATGGACAGAGCCAGAGATGGACAGAGACAGAGATAGAGATAGATGGACAGAGCCAGAGCATGGACAGAGACAGAGATGGACTAGGATGGACAGATGGACAGGACAGAGATAGAGATTGACAGAGACAGAGATGGACAGAGAGAGAGAGGATGGAACAGAGACAGAGCATAGACAGAGATGGAGTTGGACAACAATGGACAGACAGAGACAGAGATAGAGATAGACAGAGCCAGAGATGGACAGAGGACACAGAGGGACAGAGACAGAGATGGACAATAGACGGAGATAGAGATAGACAGAGGACAGAGATGGACATAGATGGACAGAGACAGAGATGGACATAGATGGACAGAGACAGAGATAGACTGAGCCATAGATGGACAGAAACAGAGATGGACAGAGACAGAGATGGACAGAGACAGAGATGGACAGAGGAGAGACATAGAGATGGACCAGATTGAGAGCCAGAGACAGAGATGGACATAGACAGAGACATGGATGGACAGAGTCAGAGATGGACAGAGCCAGAGATAGACAGAAACAGAGATGGACAGAGACAGAGAGAGATGGACATAGACAGAGACATGGATGGACAGAGTCAGAGATGGACAGAGCCAGAGATAGACAGAAACAGAGATGGACAGAGAGAGAGATGGACATAGAAAGAGACAGAGATTGGACAGAGAGAGACATAGCGATGGACAGATTGAGAGCCAGAGACAGAGATGGACAAAGACAGAGGACAGAGAGAGGCCCTAAAATGAGCTGGCCACAGTTGCGTGCCATGGTTTGTTTTCAATACTGGCCACATGTTTGAACATTGCGTAACTTCTCCGATGCGGTTTGTAAATCATGATGTATTTTGTGTGTGTGTGTGCGCGCGTGTGTGTGTGTGTGCGTGTGTGTGTGTGTGTGCACTGACAGAAAGCTTACCTGACAGCTTTATCTTAATGTAAATATGGTTTTATTGACAGACCCTGCCTGGTAAAGCCTGCATTACTCACCGTTTCCCTGCCAGTCCCATCATTCACTGCCGCTCCGGTTCGTTCCGGCTGTGTTTCCCTGTCCCGACTGTGGGAGCCGTATTCCAATTAAAGGCTAATTAAAGGGAGATTCCATGAAACAGGCTCGTCTTTGTAGTGGTGTTTGCACAGGTGCTGTGCATCACATGTCACGGTGGCGTTGGGTTCACACACCCTGGGTCGCCCCAGTGGCTCGCTCACATCCATACCATTGATAATCTATAACTATTGCATCATGGGATTAAGTATTCCACCTTGACCCTGTTAGTTCTCTAGCAGCGTGTTATTTAATGTAAGTCATCCCAGAATAAAAGGCCTTCTGGGACCTGACGACAGTTTATCTAATTTATCCAAAGTGTAGTTTATGTATGTTCAAAGGGAATTTTAGCAAATTACACTCTTATGTTGGGAAAAAACAGGAAGATTGTGTGTAATTATGGAGGCGTGCGCGCTCGGCACAGCTGGCCAGCTGTTTGTTTGGATCAAATGTTGTCCTGATCTGAATCACATGATGGGGACACACACACCCACACACACACCCACACACACACACACACCCACACACACACACACACACACACCACACACACACACACACCACACACGCTGGGCATGAGGTGGAAGGCCAAAGGTTGGTTACATGGAACCAGTCAGTGCGCTGATCACCGACCACCCACAGAAAACCAGCCTCTCTCTGTCCACGACTGCTGAAGGATCTCCGTGCGCTTCCTCCAGGGCTGCTCCAAGCATACACGGGATCTGCATTTCCACTGACACACACCGCGGAGGGAAGGCCTGGTTGAGCTTAAGCAGATGAGGGTTGTTATGGAGATAAAAGGACTCGTTTGGTCACGGAAGGAGCAACTATGGGTTTAATGGGTCTGACAGGTGAATAAATGGTTGAAATCCATTAACCCTCCCACGACACCAGCTTAAGCCACCTAACCATTAAACCGGCCTCGCTCGTGTGTGCGCGTGTGTGCGTGTGTGTGCATGTGCTTGTGAGCAACAACACGGTTTAACTTGGGAGTCCTGCCTCACTGCACGCGATTCATGGGAATCTGTGCTGGTTAAGGATTTACTGTACACGCTTTTAGGGAATCCCAGAGCTCCGTCCTCCCCACGCACGCACGCACGCACGCACGCACGCACGCACTGCACGCACGCACGCACGCACACACACACACACGCACACACACAAACATGCCATCAGGGTACAGAGCTGATAGAGTGGTTAACACGGGTTTAAATGAGCCAAAAAGTTTTTTTTTCCTGCTCTGTTACTTCTCTTAACTACTCACGAATACAATCAAAATCAGATTACAATAAAAAAACAGCACAATTAAATATTTGCAAAGAAAGCAGAACTAGGCAGAAGCATTTCTGTTCCAGCTGGCAGAGGATCGACTTGGCTGACTGTCAACTGTCAAGTTCGGTTTAATTGTCCCTTTAACTTATTCACAAAGGAAAACGTCGCTTCAACAGCAGCAGGTTCGTAGAAATGGTCCTGAACAGTTGTTTTTTTTAAATATAGGGGATGGAGAATATCTCTTTGGTCACTAAAATGTCTTTTTTGTTTGCTTGTGCTGCTTCTTCATGCGACTGAAGGTGAATTTCGGTGTTGTGGCACAATGAGACTAAATGTTTAGACAGGGGGAAGCTGTGATCACCGGGGAAGAGGAAGAGGAGGCAGGAAAGGTGATGTCAGGCGATGACTTTCACATCAGGGAAGTGTTGAAACGCGAGCGGCTTTACAACATCCTCGCCGCCGCTGCAACTGTCTTGTCGGACGTCGAGCCCAAACATGAAGTCACACACACATTTAAAACCGTTTCTGTGAGAAGCCTCAGAACCTCCCCGGAACCGTGAAGGAACTCACAGCAGTTTTGCTGGGTCTCCAGCATCAGAGCAGGTGAAGCTGCTGCTGTTCACCAGCTCCCATGTGCCGACCAGGAGCCTCTGTGTGAAGATGAATGAGCCTGGGCCTCCTACAGACCCCAGGTCTGCTTCGCTAAGACCCACTAAGAACCAGAGTGAAACTTGAGGCATGTTTGGGTCACATCTGGAGCTCCATCTGACTCCCCTTCACAGTGCAGTGGAGCCACAGAGGATTTCTCCTTCCTGCTAACACATACTTGTTCATGGTTTTATTGTCTTGCTGGGGAAAAACACTTTGAATCTCATTCTCTGCTCATTTTTATGACAGTTCCCACCCTGGCGACTCCTTTCCTCTCGCTCTGTATTTAATTTTCTCGTCCAAGAGGAGGATTCGACTCTTTTATTTGCTTTTTCGCCAGTTTGTCAGTTGCATGAGAACCGGTGTCTGAAGCCTGTTGAATGAGGTTCTGGTGTTATTGATGAGACGGAGTCTGCAGCAGCTTGTCAGATCATTACCCTAAAGCACCATGAATCAACAAGATTCTGGGCTAAGCGCTGGGGTTATATCCCTGGCTCTTCAGCGTCAGAACTGTGGCTTTTCCAGTGATGCGAAGCATCACCCATCGTCCATCTCCAGCAGCCCTGCGCTCACGTGGACCAACCTGGATCTCAGGCTGCACGGCGCGCTGTAAAATTTGGTCTGAAGATGTGTCTGTGCCGGGACGGACAGATTATAGCAGCTATTTAAAGATGAGAGGCCACAGTGAAAACAAAACCAGGAAGACAAGACCACACACACTGCCGTGAGAAGAGAACGGCGGAGGTTTTCTCCCTCTTCTCCGTGGCCTCTGAGCGAGTCCGGGACAGACAGACGTCTCTCAAACGTTGTGCTGTCCTTTAAAGCCCCCCTGATCGGACTCTGAGAGCATGGAGCGGGACACTGAATCATCTGTCACCAGCTTTATCGGTATCGTCTCCCTGATGGACGCATGGACACACACACACACACGCACACACACACACACACACACACACACACACACACACACACACACACGCACACACACACACACACACACACACACACACGCACACACACACACACACACACACACACACACGCACACACACACACACACACACGCACACACGCACACACACACACACACACACACTCGCACACACACACACACACATGCACACACACACACACACACACACACACACACGCACACACACACACACACACACACACACACACACACAGGTGCGTCTTGTTGCCGGTGCCACCGGATCAACTCGTTGAGCTGACAGAGCTTCTCGGAACACTAATTAACTCAGTGGAAGGAAAACCAGGAGAAACCTACAGCAAGAACCTCCTTTTCTTTTTGTGAGGTTATTTTTTGGATTCATTTATGAAACGGTTTCTCATGTGCTACCACGTCACCACGTCTCATAATTGAGAATATAGAAGCCGTGGCAGGTTCCCCCAGCGCTGCTCTTTTAGACATGCTAAGTGTGTAAACTTGGCAGGGACAAATTTGTTGATTGTGCGCTACTGATGTGACCCATCTGGGGTTGAAACCTCGTATTAGGCCTTCGCACGCGATTCCCCACCACTCCCTGAGCTCATCGGCTCACCTCCCCCTCCTGTCACATGAGGAACAGTTGCAGCACTGTTGTTGGTTGAGAGGGATGTGGCTATTTGGCGTGTTTATTTTATGTGTGTGCGCACAGTGTGTGTAAGTGTGTGTAACTGGAGAATGGCCACTGAAGTGGACAGTCCAAAGCCAACAGCAGCTGTGAGTCCTGTTGGAGTGTTCTTCAAGAGACGCCAACAACTTAATAACTCTCCGAGACTCTCCGAGAACGTGTTTTACCTTACATTTTATGTCACATATCCATCCAGCCAGGGAGTTAAATGTGTGTGTGTTGCTTTTATGCTGTTTTATAATGTTTTTAACGTTATTTGGGAACATCGTCCCACCTCGCATGCGAGCCTGTGTTGGGATGACAATAAAGTTTCCTTGAATCCTGGAATCTTCGCATCTATTCAGACCACAGAAGGTCAGATCAATGACGAGGCGTGGCACCATTTGCAGCTCCGAGTGTGACGGAGGAGGCCCTTCCTCGGGCAGCAGCGCCAGGAGCGCCGCGGGCTGCAGCTGATGTGATCCCGCGTCCCGAATATTTCCTTTACTCCGCACACATCCTGAAACTATCGCAGAGGAATTTATGTGCCGCTCGTCATAAATCAAACCTGAGCTGAAAGCTTGAAATATGAAGAAGCGGTGATGTAAAGTGGAAGCCGGAGCAGCGCCTCTCCGAGAAGTTGTGTTCTCTGCTGCTCGCTCAGACATTTTCGGCCGGTGCCGTCATATATTGTGGTTTTGGTTCCTGAAAATCCCTTTTTGAAAGCAAAGGGAAAACTGATGTTAATAAAGGACAGAACCTGAGAGAACTTCCCGGGTGAAAAGGTGAAGATCGATTCGAACTGTAAATATTCTGAGGGAGATCTGAGCTCCACGTCTGATTTACACTAAAGCACCAAAGGGGAACTTTAAATGTGGCTAGGCTGGTTTGCTAATTTAATGCTAATTTAATTAGCATGGAGGTAATAATGGAAGGACGACAGCGGCGTTCCCTCAGAATTCCCGTACCCTTGAAAGTCTTTCTGCCCCTTGATTTGATACAAAGAGCAGATTCTCCTGGTTTCCTCAGCACTTTTCTGAACAGCGGCTGTTAAAATTCTTCCGTGCCCCCCCCCCCCCGGCCGTGACTGCTGAACTCATCTCTCCCTGAGCTGGAGCATAGTTTGGCATTTACTGGGCTCTTTCAATGTCATTTTATTCATTTCTTTGACTTCCTTTTTCTATATTCCTGCCGAGTTTTTAAAGTCCTTTAAAAGTGGTCGCAGATGTTTCAGAGTGCAGCTTGTTTGTGTCAGGCAACGCAGCGAGACATGAACTCCAGTGTTGTTGTTGCGATGCATCGACACAGAAGCGTTTGGGTCACTGCTGCCCCGTCAGCCTCTGCGTCTCTGTCCTCTCTACACACCAAACACTCGTCCCCCTCCAAAACATCTCACTCGAGCGCGCGCAACGTTTGTGTCGATGATGAAGTGCTAACAGGTAGAAAATGTTCCAACACCCAGAAATGGGCAGCGGTGGAACATTTGGCGCTCTTGCCTGTACGATGGGAAAAATAGACTTTTTGTTTGGAGTGTTGTTTTTAGGGCCAGGCAAGTCAGTGTTTGTCTAAACTCTAAAAATCTCCTCAGTTGGTCAGGCATTAAACGCAACACACACCGACATACAAACATCACGCTAACACCAGATGCCAGGAAGCAGAGTGGCGGCCGAGTGGCATCTACAGCAAAGCCCCGTCATGCGTGACTCTCCCCTGACTTTGCCTCTTTTAGCAAGCTTGCGTGATCCTGCCATCTCCTCCCATCAGGCTCTGTGTCCCTGTATATCCTTCATTCACTCTCCGACACACACACAATCACACGTTACGCCTGCTGGACTCTCACACAGGGGAAATGTGACCAAACCAAGTGATCGGAGCTACTGTTGATAGCATAAACAGGATTAGCGCTGCGATGACAGGCAAGCAGCACAGATGGGAGAATGTGAAGTAGACGGCCACGCTATGTCCACACCTACTTAGTTCGGCTCATTTTCAGGTTGTTTTCTTGTGGGTGACACCAGGGAGATCCAAGATTGGTCACCTTCTGCTGGGCATGACGATGCTCCTCCTGAATGAGAACTTCCTGCCTAATACCCTTACAACACAGGGGTGAGGTGTTAGGAGGAAGATAATCAGATTGTTGTGGGTTAGAAGGCTGCTTAAGGAATTAGATCCCTCGTGGGCCAAATTGTTGTGTGAAATTTCAGCAAAGCACCGCTGGTGACAGGTGACGTGCAGAAAAATCCCATCGAGCAGAAGCTGTGAGGTCCAGGACCTCTCCTTCCTGTCCTCTTATGTAAGTGAAGACAGAGCCGTTGACAGACGGACAGACTGTCACAGAGGTGGACGTGCCGCAGCACGGACACACAACACCTCCGACAGTCGCCGCTGACTGACAGCTTAATAGCTTTCATGCATTAGGCATGACCAGCATCATGGCTATCACTTGATCCTTCTCAACAAGGGACACATCGGCCACCTCGCCTCCATTTAATTACACATGGGGAGACGCGCGCGCGTGCGTGTGTGTGTTTGCTTACAGTCTGGACATGTATTTGCACACATGCATGTAAATGATTTGGTTTATATGAAGCAGTTATTACGCTGCGGGGAGTGATGTGTACTTACCATTTCAAGAGGCGCACGTTTACACAGTACAGAAATAACAACCCCCCCCCCTCCCATTTTACATACACATACACGCGTTTGATAATGTCATAATTCTGGTTGTCCATCCAGCTAAAGAGTGGCTTCTTTTTAATTTAAGGAGAAACACAAGTGAGGAGCACACCTTGCTGTGGTCACCACGCACCCTCAGCTCAGTATTCTGTATAGAATTGCGTGCTGCCGCGGCATTAGTGTCGTTTCCCTCCCGTATGGATCGGGCCTGGGGGACCATCTGCCCAGTATTATTTTCCTCAATGGGCCCAAACAGCTTCATAATCTTTTTAACAGATTACCTCCTCGTTACGTTGGAGCTGTATGGATAAAAGGGCAGCCTGACAGGCTCAGCGGTGAAAAAGGTGCAGCCTTTTTCTCAGAGAAAACCTCTCGAGCTTTCTGGTTTGTGGCGACCACAAAATGGGCGATCATGGCTTCTTTACTGGCCAACAGGGAGGAGCAAACGACAGGGATAATCTAAGACTTGCCTCTTTTTCCCTGTTATTTTGAGCAACAGGAGCGAAACTCGCTGGCACGCAACGGCGAAGGTACATCCTCACTGGCGCGCTTCTCCCTCTCTCCTGACCGGAATGAAGCGAGACTAAAGCACAGGGCAAAAATGGAACAGTTATTACCCTCCGAGCCTGTTTCCTGTTTAGAATCCGTTGGATAGTCCATTGCATAGTTGCGATTTTTTCTCATGAAAACGGAGCTGGATTTCTGTGCAGGAAGTGGCATTATCATCAGCCAGACTCAAGGGTGTGGCCTTATTGTGTGGATTTGCTGATGTAAAGACCCATTTTGTTTCCAACTCTTTAGTTTGCTGAGTAAGCACAGCTGGGGTTTCAGCCATTCCTGTTAAAAATCAGCTGAAATGAGATAGCGACAGTTCACCCACGATGACTGCAAAGAGATTCATTAATCAGAGTAACTGCAGTAAACCAGGCACGCTAGGAAGACGCACGGCGTGCCGAAGGCCCAGGAATTCCAACTTAGCCATTTGTTGCTGAGGTTTATGCGACACATCGCCGGGCCACCACTGAGGCCACTCTCACGGGCTGCTCCTCACTTTCAGAAGGAGCGAGAGCCAAACGTGGTTTGGTGCTTTCGTATCTGTGGAGCTCAGCAAACCTGCAGCTGCCACTAAAACCCTCCAGTCCTGTTCCGTTGCACAGTCACACAAAAGCCTCTGTTGACTCAGATCCTGTCAGTGGTCTGTTTATGCTACACTATTGGCTTTACGTTGCCGTTAATGATCAAAGACTTGACGACAGTCTCTCTGTGTGTGTGTGTGTGTGTGTGTGTAATGCACACACAGTGTACACAGTAGCAGTGTGCACAGCAGTGACTAGCCTGCGGGATTTTCCCGAGGGCTCGTGGATCGCTAATATCAGTAATATCATCGTCGTTAGCGGAACAGCACCGACGCGCGATCCTGTTTGTGATCATATCGCGTCTACATGCAGGGACGGCTGTTGTTTATGCTCTCTTTTGGATTTTCTTTTTTTTGTTTAATCTCTGCATTCACGTCCTCACGTCCTAATCCCTCTGAAACAGAAGTGTTGCCATTTGTTTCCCACTCCCAAGAAAAGTGCTGTGCATCTATGGGGACAAAAGGGAATTGCTCTAAATCCGGCCACTGGATCCCTACAGATGTATGTCAGAGCGGACCAAATAAAGCAGCATCAGAAAGATTAGAAATCTCAATCAGATTTGAATCCACTGTCAAAAGTGGCACCGAGGATGATTAAAGTATAAATCATCAAGAGGGCCAGAACTGCCTTATTCCAAAATCCCCCCAAAACTATTTTCATTATTTCCATTTTTCACCAAGTTGAAACAAAAAAAAAGGGCTGGATTTGGACGGGGCCAAGATCCGGACATTTGATCTGTGGCATAATGAAGTATTAGCTTCCATTACAGTGCAGGCTTAACCTTTTTGCAGAGCACCATTGAGCGCCTGCCAGCAGTCATCAATATTTAACAGCTGTTGCTATTATGAAATTCTTTATGGGCTAATGTGGCTCGCCGGCTTGCACGCAAGGCCTTGGCCCGCCGCCAGCACCCTGTCAGGAGGAAGGCGTGGGGGGGGGAGATTGACAGACGGTTCGCTCGCGTGACAACCAGCCCTTGATCAGCCAGCTTCTCTCTCTCTCTCTGCTGTGGATTTCCTGTGTATGTGTTGAGAGAGAGAGAGAGGGAGGGAGGGAGGGAGGGGGCAGTGCAGCGGGAAGGGGGTGGGAATAGTCAAAGGAAGTGGCTGGAAGCCAACCAAACCTCAACACACATATGCACACACACACCATTTTCTCTACTCACGCAAGCCTTGTGGTGGGGGGGGCTGCTGCTGCTGCGCTGCACAGCGCTCACATGTTCAGGTCCAGAGCGCTCTTTTACAAGCCAAGCACACATCTTAGGTTCGGCTGCCAAAGGATGGCACCCACACCGCCGTCATGTGGGCGACGCACCCAGACGGAGCGCACCGATCTGGCGGGTGTCCCTCCACTCTGGGGGGCATTTAAGAGCCGCTCTGCTTAACCAACATCAATTAAACGGATTATTATTATTATTATTATTATCATTATTATTATTATTATTACGTTTTATAGGCTGTTCAGTCGTTAAATCAAGCATTTCTTTTATCCAGCTCTCAAATCAGATGATTTATCTTCTCTTAAACTTCTACTCTACCTCCAACTTACACGATCCAGCCTCGAGGAGACGCTGAATAAAGTCCCGAGCAGCCACCCGCCGAGCAGCCACCCGTACGTGAATATTGTGCTGCGGTGTAGCGTGATCTAAATAATGGACACGGAGCATTATCTTCCATTCCATTCAAAACACAAGCGTGAAAATGTTTGAGGCCGTGCGATACTATTTTAAGTTTCGTGCTTTTTTCTTTTAAACGAACGCTTCGCCGTACAGGATTATATTGAAATATTTATTGGTGGATTCATTTGGACTTTTGTTAGATCTCCGTTTTCTCCAGAACGTCTGCTGGGGACATTATCTTACTTCAGAAAAAGGGCTGGAACCATCCAAACCCCTCAGCAGGCTGGAATCAGACCTCAATGTAGAGACGTCTTTTCATTGAAGGACAGAAGCACGTCTGATGTTTGCACGGGCTCTTGGATCACGTATCCACTAGAACCTGAGCTTCGCTCTTTGCTAAAGGAGCCACCTCGTTTGTTGGGTGGTCCTGATGTTGGATCCTGTCAGAGCAGGTAAACGTCCCCCCCGCTACAGCAGCGCCTCTGTTCTCGTTTAGGAGAAAACAGGCAAAAAAAAGAGACTCGAGCAGCAATGAATCGAGGCTTTGCTGGCAGAGGAAGTGATGGTGGCGATAATTAATCATCCCCCGTGTTTGCCTTTCCTCTCCAAACACTGTCGTAAGAGAGAAAACAAACCGATTTCAGGTGCTGAAGGAGGAGAAGAAAGAAGCTTATTGGATTCATTTCCCTCTGCTCATCCTTACAACAGCCTGGTGGGTTTACAGCATTTGTGTTTGGATCTACAGTGGTCTGCGTGGCGCCCGGCGTGGCGGCCGGTGTGGCGCCCGGCGTGGCGCCCGGCGGGGCGCCCGGTGTGGCGTCCGGCGTGGCGCCCGGCGGGGCGCCCGGTGTGGCGTCCGGCGTGGCGTCCTGTCAGGACGTTGTTTTGTGCAGCAGTGGCAACAGGTAGAACCTGGAGCACCGCGCAAATAGTTGTTGATCTCTTTGCAATGTTGAAGGATGGGGGGGTTGATGGGGGAGGAGATGTCGAGGGCTATTGCAGGGGCAGGAGGTGGTCGAGGGCTATTGTAGGGGGCAGGAGATGGTCGAGGGCTATTGCAGGGGGCGGGAGATGGTCGAGGGCTATTGGGCGAGGGGGGAGCGAAGCCAAACGGGGCCTATTTCTGTGAGCGGGGGCTATATGAAGCATCGGAAGATGCACGTATTCGTTCTTATAATGAGGTGGTGTCTGTGCGTGCGTCGCGTGACTAATCTGTGCTCGCTACAGTGAGTGACGGAGCGCAGGGCTGATCTCTTGGAGTAAGCCACATGCCCCCTGACAGCACACCCACAAGAGAAACACGCAAACATGCCTGCAACACGCAATGCACATGTGACAGTTCCGCACGCCACTATCTTATAGGCTAATTACATGCATGCGCACTAGCACGGCAGTAAGCTCAGCCAACGAATGTATGCGTGGAGGTCGATGGACTATAAGTTTACTTTGGGAGGTGTATCGTCAAATATGAGCGGGGGCCACCGTCTCGGCAATTTCCATTGAAGAAGGAGTTCCTTCTGCATAGACAAAGCTGGTTTCATCGATTAGTGATGGTTGATCCCATCCTGTCATTAAATCCTCCAGTCTTCTACCATAGTAGAAATGTCTGCCACACACTCCCACCATTAGCCTCACTGCCATTATATATTGAACTTTATGTCCTGCAGTGAACCACGACAAGACCTCCAGGAAGCACATCAGCAGCCCTGCAGCCTCCAACCCTGATCAGAGGAAAGAGAGCCTTCCTCTGGGCGGCGCCGTGAATGAAAGCAGCCTCCTCCTGGAGGTAAGAAGCCGTTTGCTTTGTAAACTTCAACACCGGACGAGTGGATGTAAATCCTTGCATGCTGTTGTAGTAATATTAGAATCATTATTATCATGTCATTTCCTCCGCGGTTGGATCTTTGTGAGCCGAGACGTGCGTGTGCGTGCGCGCGCTTCCCGTCCTCCTCTGCAGGGCTGTGGTGTTGCGTGACATAAGAGTGTGAGAACCGTTGAAGGAGGTGGACCCTCGTTGCCAGTTATCAGTGTGTGTTTCTGACTGCGTCGCTACGTGTGACAGCGAGCGGGAGAGCGCGAGAAGAGCACATAAAGCTTGTCAGCGTTAATTAGAGTCGCCACATGCCTCAAAAACTGTTTCATAAGGTTTATTTCATACATTGAATGAGGCAGATCATCAAGATTTTAAGTCTTTGCATGGCTAAGTTGCCAGATTCTGTGAAAAACGGCGTAAAATGCTCCAGTGAGGGATGGTGATGTTTGAAAAGTCACGTCGCATCACGGCGACAGCCAGCGCTACGTGCGTGTTCGGCCATAGGGAGCCGAGCTGAAGCAACGATGCTTCTGTTAACGTGTCGGGCCGGTAAACAAAAGGTTAGATTGACCGTAGTGATGTGCTGCCTCCCGTTGCGTGACTCGACCTGCACCCGGGCCTCACGGGGAGGAAGCGGACCCATATATGATTGTGCTCCACTGTTTTCCTCGATCGCGTCTTCACAGCTGAAACTTGGTGAGAATTTAGGAGGAAATAAGGCAGAACTTTTTTACTGTATTCTCTCGTCTCCAACGGCAACACAGCAATGCCCCAAGACTAAAGTGAACACATGATGGATTCTTTAATGTGTTTCTGATTGTTAATGTGCTTCGTTTATTGGCAGATTTCCCCCCTTTTCCCCCTCAAATATAATTCAATCTATTGAAGATCATATTATCTAAGCTCAGGATGCATGTGGAGGATGTGGCTGCGTTCCAGGGGTCAGGAGGGTTCGGTGTTTGTCATGACCTCATCATCTGTGCTTTCATCTCATCCTGACAGCGAGACAGATGCAAAAAAAAAGAAATCCAAAGAAACTGTCGAAACAATGATGCAAGGCTGCCCCAGAACTCCCCCCCGCCCTCCGCTCTTCCAAATCCAATAGACCGTTATTTTATTTTGGGCTCTGCGTGCAAAGCACCTCTTAAGATTTGTAAGTCAAAGCTTTTAGTGTCCCAGGGGTGGTTATGGGAGCCAGGAGTGTAATAGATGCAGATATGTGCTGCAGCGGCCAACAGCAGGTGCTTGTTTCCATTACCTAAAGGCTTCAGAATTCAAAGCACAGAAGGAAATGTGAATGGAGAAAACATACCTAAACAGCACTTGTGGAGTGCAGCCAATATGTGGAGGATTTTCTTCCTTTTTCCTGCTTCATATTAGTCAGAAACAGGAGCTTATTATGCTTGTTTTTTTAATAATTGGGGCTTCTTTTACAAACAAAAGACGAGTTATTGTAGTTATTAAATCATTATTCTAGTTGGTTTTCCTTTTCCCTTTGGAAATAGTCGACGGGCAGTTGGATTCCAACAGGTGTGGCGCCGTAAATGTGGACGTTTTCTCTGTTCACCAGGGACGTATGTCGCTCTGGGTCGCACGTGATGCTGCCAGAAACCTCCGATATTTAAAGTAGCATGAGAGCAAATGAAGAGATTTAATCTTCTGAATGTCGGCCGCAGGTGTCGGGACCATCGACGACCTGTTCCATTTAAGATCCCGTTTTATATCTGTGCGGACAAACCAAAGCCTGCGCGACTACGTTTTCTTTATAGAGCGACAAAGGTCCCGAGACACATGTTTTCACTACAGTAAAGATCCCATTTAATGACATTGTTGTTATGAAACTTTCTGGACGGGAAGTAAAGACGCTCTTCTCATAAATGCTTCGATATTGTCCCAGCATGCTGCACCCAGATGGAACCGAGGCTGGAAACATTTCTCCTCGTCGTGCTAGTGTCTGATTTGCATCGTTATATCGTGAGCTGCTTATTTTCCTGGCACGCCGCCGCTTCGCCACGGCGTGCTGCTGAGGCTAAAGCCCACCGGCCGCCTTCGCCGGCAGGTGTGCTTTGTTGTGTTTGAGCCCGAGAGCTCGGCGCAGCATGACACTGTAAGCAAAGGCAATCAGATCAGTGTTCTGAGGGAGTGAAAGAGGGAAACACAGGAACCGCCGATGTGAGAGCACGAGACCAACGCACACACACGCCTGCACGCACACCAGGACAGACCTGCGTAGTCTCGCAGTAAAATAGAGGTGACAGACTCTGGCAGCAGCAGTCACGCAAGTCAAGTGGCCTTGCAGTTGTCACGCTATCACAGCTGCGCGCACACGCACACACACACACACACACACACACACACACACACACACTGGTGGAAGGCCTCGCTCTCCTTCCTGTGCTCTTTTCTTCTCTCACACTCTTGCTTCCATCTCCATCTGTGCGCCCCCCAATCATTTGATTGGAGCCATGTATGACGGCTCTTTTTGATCGACACTTGGTTGTAACTCTAAGCTCTGTTGGCCAAATACAATGTGTGGATGTGAGTAGAGAAGGGAAGCGGGAACAAGACGAGTTCCTGTGTTTCCAAGCAGCATATTTGATATTGCGAACCAAAAGCACGACTCCCTTATGAGAGTCTGCAACTCAACAAAAATTCACAAGTTTAAAGTGGAGCAAATGGGCAGAGACATCGAATTCCGCCACAAAATAGTCATTTAAATGTCTTTCAAAAGCAATATTTTGCATTACAAATCAGTAAGTTTTATTTGGCCCCCTCAAACCCATAAACATCTGCTTCTCGTTGCCTTTCAAGGGCTCCGTTATTTCGCGTCCTTGCCCCAGTTTTTACTGTTTTCTTGTGCTTCATAGAGGTTTGGAAGTCAGTCTTTTCCCCTCCATATTAGAACAATCATTTAGACAATGTGCAGGGATGCACAGATGAGCTGCAGGTGTTGCAGTCATCATCTCGATTTGCATCTGAAGCCAGTGCTTTGATCCACACTTATTCCTCCGTGTTTCTGCTTCTGTGCAGTCCCTGACAGGCTTCGCCTTGGTGGTGAGCAGTGATGGGATGGTCTTCTATGCCTCCTCCACCATCGTGGACTATCTGGGATTCCATCAGGTGAGTTGAACATCTGAGGTGTGTTTTTCTAATAAAAAAAGCTTTTCATCCAAACCACATTTCCACTAGTTTCTGCAAGGGTTTCCCTTTGGTCCCTTACGCATCCCTTGCGTCCTTTTTATATTTCTTTCCGTTCCATCTTTAACCGGCATGTTTGTCCATGTGTGTGTGTATGATAATAAGCTAACGCTTTGGTTTCCCTCTTCCCTTGTGGCTATATGCAGCCGCTCTTTACTCACGGATGGTACCAACAGTCAGGAAGAGTGCAGTGTGTGCGTACGTTAA
Source organism: Takifugu rubripes (assembly GCF_901000725.2). NCBI lineage: Eukaryota > Metazoa > Chordata > Actinopteri > Tetraodontiformes > Tetraodontidae > Takifugu > Takifugu rubripes. Next base: position 60,538 of record NW_021821661.1, read on the forward strand.
TACGACATCACGCACATCTCAGTGACCTCATGACTTCTGTACAAAATAGGAGGCAAACTGGCTGACGACCGTTTTCCTTTAAGAGGCTGATCAAACGATTCTTTTCTCTTTCAAGCCTTGAAAACATGTCGCATAACTTGAAACCCGCAATTGTAGCCGAAAAGATGTGCATCATAATACACGGCTGAACCAAAATCAAAAAGTAGACTTAATTAAGCAACACCACATAAAAACACTGCAAAAAAGAAAAAGCATCAAATGTTGGCCTTTGATCCCATCTCTTCATGGAGCAACAGCCTTTGAAGGCCGCTGAAAATATCACTTATTCTCTGTTTTTTTCCTCCGTCGCGTTTCCTCTGCGTGTTTTTTACAAGAAACATAAACAATAGTCATTCGATCCGCCTGTCTGCCTCCACTCCTGCCAGTAGGGAAGCAAACCACAGGGCTAAGCAGCCGCTGAAGACTGTGGAACAGATCGTGTTTTCTGAGGCAAGCGATCAAAAACCCTCGCGTGCCACCAGTATGGAAATCATGGATGGGAGCTGCAGGGAGGGGCAGCGGAGGGAAGGGGAGAAGGCTGAACATTTTAGTGAGGAATCTGTCATGGAATGACAGAAAGCAAAGCTATTGCTGGAAAAGAGAATGAGGCATGATGAGAGCAGCCTGGAACCCAGCTGAATGTGTGTGTGTGTGTGTGTGTGTGTGCGGGTGTGTGTGCTGGGCCGGACTGCTGTTCAGGGAGCTGGTGTCACGCGATGTTTGACAAACACAGCTGCCCTCACTGGCCCCACAGCTGTTGGTAGACTGGCATTGTACTGGTTAATTCTCCTTTACATGTGCGGACGTCCATTTGTGTTTGGATGTTTCAATGACTTCTGTTGACTTTGTGTGCACATTAAGGCCCACGTGCGTGCGTGCGCGCGTGCGTGTGCTCCGTGAGGGGCGGGAGGTTGAGGCAGGCCTTGGGAATCCCGCGGCAGGAATCTCTCCTACCTGTTGATACGCAGCGGTCCAGATACGCAGCGTCGCGGTGGTACGCTCTGATTTAACGTGCTCCCTCATCTTTGGTCCTCACAGACCGACGTGATGCATCAGAACGTGTTTGACTACATCCACATCGATGACCGTCAGGAGTTCAGGCGCCAGCTGCACTGGGCCATGTGTCCTCCTCAAAACCAGGCCTCATCAACGCACCAGGACAGCCAGCTAGCTGGAGGGACCGGTGGGTCACTGATGTGCTGCTGGACACAGGCTGAAGGATGATTTATCGCATCCCTCGCTAATCTGGCTTTGTTGTGTTCCTTCTGTAGGAGAGGACTACGTTGTGAGCAACTTGTTCCATTCTACAGAAGCCGGTGGGATTCCACCAGAACTGTCAGGCTTCCTCAACAGGTCCTTCATTGCCCGAGTCCGATGCCTCCTGGACAGCACTTCTGGATTTTTGGTGAGAGCCTCCGACACGTCAAAGCAAACCTCCTTTAAACAGCGACGGTGCCTGAGTGAATGATGCAGAATCGGCCGTTGTTGGCTGCGTCACACACGAGCACGATGAAGGAACCGGGTGCCTGACCGCACCAGAATAGCAGCCTGGATCGTGTCTGAGGGTTCTGAGCAGTCTGCTTTGGGCCAACTGTACCGTCGGGGTCAGCAGAGTTCACCGTCACCGGTCCAATGTGGCTTTAAAGAGACATTCTAGACCCTCGTAGGCCCGACAGTGAGAAAGTAATAGAATAATCTGTTTTCCTTAAATGTCAGCAGGTTTGCGGCAGTTGTAATTTAACACACTTGCTCACGAGGCAACTGCTCGAATTGAAAAAGCAGCACCAGCGTGGAGTTCTAGACGTGTGTTTGTGCGATTCCCTGTTATATTTCTCAGGTTTGTGCACGAGGGAAACGGAAACACAGGGCGATTTGACTCTAACTTCTTCTTCTTCCTCCCTCACAGACGATGCAGTTCCAGGGTCGACTGAAATTCCTGCACGGCCAAAAAAAGAAGTCAGCCTCCGGGGCGCCGATGCCCCCTCAGCTGGCTCTGTTCTGCGTCGCGGTTCCCCTCCTGCTGCCCTCCATCACCGAGATGAAAATGAAGAACATGTTACTGCGTGGAAAGAACAAGGGAGGAGGAGGAGGAGGAGGAGGAGGAGGGTTCATCTCTGCTCTGGATCACGGGTGAGGGGAAACATTCACAGCAGCACTCGAGCTGAAGGGTTATTGAAATGTAGAAAGTATGAGGCCCTGGAAGCGCAGTTGTTCAAACATATGCTATTCTTATGGGATGTACACGCGTTATTTACACTTTCCGTGTAAGCCGGAGCCAAAATCGCACCTCAGGCTCAGGCCGATGCCTTTGGGATGTTGCTAATGTTAATGTTGTTCATTTCTTTTAGTCATTTTTGTCCAAAGTTGCAGCAAAAGCTTCACCCTTAATTGTCAGCCAGCAGCCTTTGGAACACGTACCTGTGGCCCATTAGAAGTTTGGATGAGTCCTCCGTCTGCTTCGCGCATCATTAAGTCAAAGCTCTGAGCCGAAGCCATGAAGCAGAGGCCTTCCACCCCCCCTGCTGTCCGCTCCCTGGCAGCAGCACCCAGCACACATTAATAACGAACGCCCGTTTCTGATTTCATTTTTTAAATAAAACCAGCGCCTCTGTCTAGGTGGGACCCCGTTAACCCCTGAGGCGAGGGCTGATTAGAGGGTCGTGTCAGTAATATTACATTTGACAGGAAGTTTAAAGCAGCTGAAACGCTGCGGACAGCAAAAGTTGCCCAACAGAAGCAGTGAAAGAGGGCGACCGCCACCACCAGGTCCTGCCTGTGGATCCTGTTTTGAAACGGTTGGAAAAGATGAGTCAGGTTGCAGCTATTCTCTGTTCTCTCTCTGTGGCGAGGAGGAAACCTTCACGTTTGAGTCACCCAGTTGATGTTTGCGCATCTGATTGGACCTCTTTTCCTTTCCAGAGGCCGTCTCGTGTTCGGCGCCGCTGTGTATTTAAGGCTTAGCTCTAGATTCCCGACTGACCTCCTCCTGTTTCTCTTCTCACCCCTTTGCCCCCCCTCACAGAAAGCACGGGGAACATCTCCACAGACACCCCTTCGGTGGCGGCGGCGGCGGCGGGATGGGCGATGTTGCAGACCCTCTGCTCCTGTCCTGTCCCTCCCCTGGTGCGTCCCAGCGCGGCCATCACACACCCTGGACCCCACTCTCCAAAGACAACCTCAAGTACCGCCCTGATGATTACTACAGCCAGGAGGAGCCACTCAATTACTGCAAGACTTCCATGGCTCCCCATAAAGGCGTCACCCCGGGCCTGGGTGGTGGCTGGCCTCTGCGGCCAAACTCCGGCCCCCTCAGAGCGGGTCAGGGAGTTGGATACGTCCCGTCTAACCGTCTGAACAGAGCAGGTCATTATGGGAAACCGTACGGCGGCAGAGGCGGCGAGGTGTTTGTCTCCAAACTCTACGGGAACGTCCAGATTCCCTCGGATCCGGATGTCTACTGCATCGACCTGGTAAAGAACGAGAACGGCTACGGCGAATGCTACGATGGCCATCCCGTCCCCGAGATGCCGCCCATTAAGGTGGAGCACGACTCGGACTCTGAGAACGGCTGCGACGTGTACGGGAGAGCCTGGGCCGGTCGCGACCCAGAGGCGCTGGAGCGGCGCTACTGCAACGGCGGGTACGCTCAAACCTCCGGCCTCCATCTCAAGTCGGAGGGAGATTACTACAACCCGCAGTACTCGCCCTGCCAGCGGGGCAAGGCGGGAATCAGCCCCCCCTACAACAACAACTACCAGAACTATGCAGTCGGCGGCCACGTGAACGGACGTCTGCTGAAGTGTGACAAAGAGCTGGGCGGCGACGCCCACTTCAGCCCCCAGCGGCTCTCCCACTCGGACTCTCTATGCAGCAACCAGCCTATCAACCTCATGGACTCGCACGTCTTCGCCCAAGAGCCTCACAAGGCGTACGCGCACCAGGACTACAACAAACACGCCGCCTATGAGTTCAAAGGGCACGGCCTGATCCATGCAATCAAACGGGAGCCCATGGACTCGCCCCCGTGGTCCGAGAGCGCCCAAAACATGAGCCAGTCCATGATGGTCGCCCCGCGGAACATTATGCCCTGCGTGATGAGCACGGGACCCCACAAGTCCAGTCCCTACGTTTATATGCCGTGAAGGTGACCGCCGCAGCAGATGATCGCTTGCCCCCCCCCCCCCCCCCCCCCCCCCCCTCCCCCTTCCCCCGGGGGTTCCGAAGCGTTTCAGGAACTTTCAGTCCCTTCTGTTTAATGAAGAGAGCACAAACACGGCTCAGGTTCTAGTGCTGTGACAATCAAAAGAACTGCTTGCGTCCCTCTGGGGGATGGAGGATTTAGCTTCGTAGACGGTTCCAAGCACTTTTGGATTGAGGCGAGCTCAGTCTCGAAACACTCTTGTTGGTTCTTTACGTCTCGTGCACGCCCAACGTTTGTGACAGGAAGGAAGAGTTTGCTGTAAAGGTGTACCTTGTTACTACACAGGAGATGAGGCACAGCTACTACTGGCTTCAGAGTTCCAGCGGCTAAAGGGACGAGCCCCTTTGTTTGCAGTTTTGCATGTTTTAATGCTTTAAGTGATCTACCTTTTTTTCCATGACTGCCTCCATTGTTTTCTATGCATCTTATAGCCACGTGCACGTGCAGGGACTGCTTGGAGCTTGAACCCTGACGGTTTGTGTTGGGAATTAGCCTGAAACGCTCTCGATGGTTCATCAGACGAATCGCAGAATCGCGGAGGAACGCGACGCTGTTCGCCGATCGATCCGATGGGTCGAGATGTGCGCGGCTGTCAGAGTGTGTTGGAAAAAAAAGGTTTATTTATGAAACGAGAACAGATTTTCTCCCAGATCCCAGGTCCAACCGGCACTAAAGTGATCCCACCACTGCAGGATATTACCGATTACACACAAAACCAAACCTGAGGAAACTAAAGTGGTTTCCATGACAACAGGAGGCGGCGTACTTTATTATGTTTTTTTCTTTTTTTTTTCTCCTTCTTTCGGCGCATATGAGACCTCCCTATTTTTAGGTAACGAAAGTACAAATAATACAGATTAGTGTCGTTTACGTGGACGTTCATGTGTCGTCTGGATCCGTGTCTATGGCAACAGCATTTCAACCCGTCTGGCCACACATCTCCACTTCCTGTGTTGGCTGACGCCATCGGGCCTTGTCGTCACACTCAGTATTTTGTTTTTGCACAAATTAAGTCAAAGCACCAAATTAATTGAGTTGATTGAAGCTATTGTGGTAGTTTCTAAATTGCACTACTGGGAGTAGTTTTCAGTTAAAGTTCAGCCTTGCCAGAAAAGTTTTTGTATTTGAGTCGACACGCACAAATGTACATGTGTCACTGTTCCTGGATTTAGTCTTGATTTCTCTCTGTGTGTGTTCATTTCAATAAATGTTTGAAGCTCCGTATTTATTGTAAGAAGCGAAAAATGCATAATTTAAAAAGTTTAGTTTTGAAGGCTTTTCTGTTCCTCTGATTTAAGTCAACTTTTCTTGCTACCTTTTTTTTAAAATATTTGTTTTAAAAGAGAAAAAAAATGTCAGATTTGTCTCATGGAGGACGTAGCTGCAAGGTAGCAAACACAGTGTACATATGCAGTGACTTCAAATGTTTCTACGTGGTTTTTGCAAATGAATCTTATCTATTAAAGAAAATACTTTTCTTTGTATGGACATTTGGGGTGTGGTGGTTTTTTTTCTCCTCTCAGCGCCCAGAAAAGATGAGAAAAGCTCAACACTTGAATCTATGAAGGGTTACAGACGGCCTGCAGGCGTCGTGACGTTGATTTGTTTCCTTTATAATAATTCTAATAGTTGTACCGCTCCACTAACGTCATCGCTCATTGGTCGGCTGTCCTCCTCACATATTTGGCTCCTCAGTAGCTTCTGAATTTTTCCCTTTATAGCCTAAAGTCTCCCTTCTGATTCATGATAAATCCTCAGGATGCAGAGCATCTGTTGCTACGGTGCCTGTCTGTGGGCTGTCTGTGGTGGGAGTGCAGGCCGTGGACAGAGGAGACCAGACAGAGACACGAGAGCTGCTGACCTCCGGTTGAAGCTTGACCTCCGCTCCACCACAGGGTTAAAACACTGATGCTCAGTATCCGCCCCTCCTTAATCTGGGAGCTCTTTTCATTTGGATCTTAACACAAAAACAAGAAGCTGAACTGAAAGAAATTCTGAATCTGAGCTTCTCGAATAACTAAACAAAAGGATAATAAATGACTGAACATGCGCGCGACTCAACCGCCGCGGTGGTTCCTTGTTCCTCACTCGGGGGTCGTCCTGCTCGCTGACCTTCCACCTGCTGTCTGTCCCGTTGGCGGTGAGACGGGTCGATTATTGTCCCAGCTGGACAGGCTGATGCACTCCAGCTGGGCCCATTCACCCTCTCACCCACACCTGAGGCCAGATCAGAGTACCTGGGAGAACCCACAGGGAGAACATCCAAGCTGCCACAGGAAAGCTCCTGGAAACCATGTGAGAATATTTGGAAGGGTTTTGAAAACACGCTAACTTCTCTAACTTCTTCTTGTTCCACTTTGCTTAAACTCATTAATGTGTTTATTCCACTCTGCAGCCAGCTGCAGATCAGAGGGCCGTGATGGTTTGTGCGTCCACGTTCTCCAAGAGGAACCTGCTTTATTCCTGTTAATTAGCAAACAAAGATGGAACTTCCTCCTTCGCTTGTAGTTCTCAACCACAAACCACTGGTTTTTCTTTAGAATGGGATGAAGAATGTGTTGACCTGCGATTGGACAAGCGCGTCACACGCTTCCAGTGTTATGGATTCTGTAAGGTGGCCACCATGCGCAGATGTTTGAGCGGCAGCTACGCCCGCCAGTATCGTTCCCATTTCCCCAAATGCTGCTTCACAATCATCTCGCTGCGGTTTCATGGCTGCTGAAGTGAAAACAAAGAGGGCAGCAGTGTGAATGAAGGAAGCTCAATGTTTAATGTTCATCAGCACGCACGTGACCTTCTATCACGCCATCTGCACGACACTTGTTCTGCACACGGAGGCGAGAAACAAAAGGGGGGGGGGGGGGGAAGTTGGAGAACATGAGAAAAGAACAGATCCCATCATCAGAGGAGGAGATGCTCTGGGCGAGAAGACTGTAAGCACAGTGTTTGATGCTTGTTGACAGCTGTACGTATGTGTGTGCATGTGTGGGTGCGTGCGCATGTGTGCGTGCATGTGTGGGTGCGTGCGCATGTGTGCGTGCATGTGTGTGTGAACCAAGACCTATAATCCTATACCATGCAATGTTGCGTGACTGTTCATACCCCAGTCTTGCTTATCTGCACACCATTTGCCCTGATTGGTCACACCCACTCTGTCTTTCTATCTGTCTCACACACACACACACACACACACACACACACACACACACACACACACACACACACACACACACACACACACACACACACACACACACACACACACACACACACACAGCATTTGCCTCTCCTCTCCACATATCTTGAGGTAACACAATGAGTAAAACCCTGGAGGGTCTGTCACAGACGTGCACGTGCATTATCATGCTTATATACACACCCTATTAAGCATATGGAAGAGAGTCACGCAACCCCCCCACCAATGAACAATAAAGTTCACTTTTCCTTCTGTATTGTTGTTTTAAATTACATTAAATGATCAAAACCTTCGTCCATTAATACATACAGTAATAATACTGGAGCTTTAATACAGAACAACAGGAACATTTATTCATTAAATATATATTCATAAAAGTTCAAAAAAGGAGAATTCATATATCTAAGCTATATATATTTTTAATAAATCCAATTCCGCATTTTCTTTAAATCACAGAACATTTCATACATTTTGCTGTAAAACCATTATTATCATTAACTAAAGTGAAAGGTGTGTTTAATTTACTGCAGCATATATAATATTTAAACTTATAGGCACAATGTTAACTGGGTTCAAAGGCCAATAAAAAGAGTTTTGGCCTCCAAAGGCCCTCAAACAAAACACACAGATATAATGTCTTTATTTGACTTTATGTCTTTGAAATCCTCATCATCACCTTTAGAATTCCTTTTACTAATGTAACTGTCAAGTATTGTGCTGACGAAGCAATAAGCATAAGATGAATATGGCAATAATGAATGTAAATCTATTAATCTTAGATTTAAATCTGGTCATTCATGTGTCCTTGTTTCATGTGATTTTCCTCGTTAGATTTTGTTGCACCACCAACACATAACTGTCATTTTAAATATACTGCTTTCATTCATTGTGACCAAAGAGTTTAGGGTTGTGTGAAACAATACTGGAGACCGTTAAAAGTGTGTGAACGCCTCACAACCCTGCACTGGAGGAGACAAGGGGCCAAAGTTTAACCTAAAATAATCACGTTTTCTGTCCAAGAAACCCAACAAAAGCTCCATCGTCCTGTTGAATGTAGCATTTGTTCACTGACTTGTTATTGTCTTGGAGGTGTGGAGGGGCCACGTTGTAGAAGAAATACAACTGATAACTCTAGAGTTCCAGTGAAAACTTATTTGTAGACCAGGGAGACTAACAGGATGAGAGGTGACTGGGTGCAAGCGAGTGATCCAAACAGCAGATCTGCCAGCCACAGCTGACCAGGCTCAAATATGCATAACGCCCTCAACAGCGTCTCCACAAACAACTACTGACCCCGAATGTTGATCAGAAAAGCTGCGCCCAGACACACAGCACAGCGTGTTTCCACAAACATTTCTGAGTTATGTTGTTGGATTAGAAAGAGAAACAGCGGTGTTTATAGTGTATTTCTGTTAATTACGGCTCAAAGTCTCGATTGTGAAGAAATCCTGCCTCCTGCTGGCTACAACCGCGAACTGCAGCCAGGAACACGATGGATTGTTTAATGAAATTGTTACTTTCTCGCCCTGATTGCAATAATTACCATATCACAGCCAAATCCAGAGGCATAATCCACAATTGGTGCCAAATTCCAATGGCCAATGCAGATACGTGGACATACAGGGTGGGTTAGAGATATGACGCGATTCAGACTGGATTGCTTCCCCATTGTCCACATTTTTGAGGTTTTGAAAATGGTGTGTTTAGAGTTAGATGCTTACTCAAGGGAATGTCTCATCTAGTCACTATTTTGTTCCTGAGTGTAAACAGAGAAATGAAAACCGTGTGTGTTGGTGTCACAGGTGCAATAGTCATCAACATTCCACGGCGGAAAACAGCCAATCGGCATTTTTCTGTCCTGCGTGACTCACTGAGGGTTTTGTGTGTTTCGCTCAATGGCGTCAGAAACTGAATCAAATGGTTTCACATTTCACAGAAGACAAGAAAATGTGGCTCTGCTCCGTGCAAAAAATAACACATTAAGGAAATATACACTTTATTGCTTTATACTTCAGCTTCAGTTGAAATGCTATTTCAACCTTTAGTCTCTGAGGGGGCTTGTAGTGGCGTATTATCTGAATTAGGACAAAGGAATTGATGATCAGGTAGAGCAAACCAGATAACCAGATAAGCAGGAAGGTGTTATAGCCTTCAAACTCCAGGAAGTAGGCAGGAACCAGCCAGATACCCTGAAAATAGAGAGAAAATAAGAAACATAGTGTCTGAAACCATCTAAACGCCAGCACAATAATTACTGGCACATGGTTATGATGCTAATAAGCAAAAGTGATATGAGGTTGTTAAATTACCTGTCCAGCAAACCAGAGGAGGAGCAGAGCAACTCCCTGTTTCACTGACAGACTCAGGTAAGGGATGAGCAGAGGCAGGAGGCACAGGTACCACAGGAAGTACTGTGGAAAGATGGACAGCACCGTGCGTGTTACTACCGTACAAACCTGAGGTCCTCGAGTCTGATCTTCATTTTACACACCTGTGAAGTGCAGACTTTGTTGAAAGAGACAAAGATGGAAGTGTGCAGGAAGCAGCAGAAGGCCAGATCAGAGTAAAAGCTCCAGGAGGTCACCAGCAGCAGGAGGAGCTGCGGGAGGAACGCCGCCAGGCCCAAACAAAAGCTCCACCTGCTGTCTGGAGCAACAAACCAAGAATTTGCTCTGGTCAGCTCCCACGTTGAACACAGAAGAGGAAACTACGGGACCTGCTGATGAGCTACGGCTGTGTGGAATGAATACCTGCGCTCAGGTACAGCATATAGAAGTAGGGAGAGAAGTTGTGTCGGGTGTCTCTTCTGGTGAGATGATACAAATAGGTCTCGTGGAGAAACTCCCAACCATACCTAACAAAGGAGTCACAGCATTTTCATTAAGATCCTTTTGTCTATGAGAAATAAATATATGTAGACTAAAATATTAATATAAGTCATGTAGACCCTGAGGACTTTACAGGCAACAAAGATCCAATGACAACAAGCTTACGTGTAGTGAAGAGCGCTGTGAGCACAAAGAACACTCCAGCAGATACGCCTGCAAACAGGAGCAGCTCTCTGTTGAGGAAGCTCCCAGTAAAAGGCAGCCAAGCTCCTCCACTTTGACGTCTTCGTGCAACCCCTTGGATGCATCCTCAGGGGCCCGCAGCGATTAGAGCAATGGGCAAAGCATAAGTAATGGGATAGATCTTCACGTGGACGAGAGGCCGAACAGGAACGCTGCCCACAGCAGATGCTTAGCTGTCACAAAAATATCACTAAATGAGTTTATAGCTCTTGATCCTGTTAGACATTCATTTGGCAGCTTAAAACATTACCATTCAGACACAGGTAGCGTTGCGAGCACCAATGCTGCCATAATGGACTCGGCATTCCCTCGACTGGACACTCCCATGGGCAGCGGGTTCAGGAGCCACAGGGAGCAAACGGCATGCAGTCTGAACATACATTAGCTCATTTAAAAGTAGCTCTGGCTTCATTTACAATGTGTAAAGTGACATGCTGAACACTGAAAATGCTTGATGAGACCGGTGACCTCATGTACCTGTGAGCTCAGACCTCTCCAGACGGAGGATTCTGTAAATGAGCAGCCCTGACAGCACATCACATGCAATGAGAGGATCTTCCCGGTCACCACGCTGAGGTAATGTTAGGAAGGAGCATCCATCCCAGGAGAGGCGTGTAACGGTAGGTGGACCGGGTATACGGAGATCTGCCCTGGGGAGAATTTGTAAAAAGTACAGTGCACGTGGGTACTGGGTCACTTTGTTACAAACATATAACAGTGAATCACTTTTTGGGTCGATTCAAACATAAAAAAGGGAGATTTTAATGTTGGAGTTGGTGAAAACGGAGCAACTTTGGTTTTCTTTAAGGAATGTTGCGCAATAAACAGACAAAAGCAAGAGTCAATTTAATATTAGACATTTATATCTAACACATCGTCATCGGAGATTGTGTTATGGTGTAACTATATTGGTAAAGGACATTAAAAGAGTGAACCAGGGCTTGTTTTTTTTTCATTTTTGAAAGTTTAGAACAAATATGTGCCAGCTAGCTACTAGTTAAACAGTGGGTTTGTGTACCTCAGAGCATGAACCTTGCAGCATCTGTAAAGACATGATAGTCGATGTCAGTGTATTTTCACTTCCATGCTCCCTGTCCTGGTAGTCTCCATAAACCACCAGGGCCAGTCGGATCGCGAAGGCAGCTGGGAAAAGGACACGTTTCCCGGTGAACTTGGTTATTATCTCTTCATCAGTAACCAGGCAGGGGTGATATATACCCTAGTTAGCTAGCTCATTTTGTCGATTTTAACAAGCAAAGGTTCAACCGTATCGCCCATTATTTTCTCTCCTCTTCTAATATCTACGGCCAATTCGGATTGAAAATGCAACTTTTTCTTTCAAAAGGTTCTGGGGAATAGACAAATTTTCAATCCAAACAAGGAAGTAGTACGCGGAAGTTCTTCTTCTTCATTGGATTTTTAAGGGCAGTTTGCATCCGTGACGTTGCAGTACTGCCACCTTCAGGTCGGAAGGTCGCTCTTCTTCTTCGTTCTCCTTTCACATTAAAGCGTTTTATCGCCACCTGTCGTTCTGGATGTGAATTAAAAGACAAGTCGCCTAATCAAAGGCATCCACCAGGCTGACCAGGACCTCCTTCATGGATCGTTTCTCCTCCATCGTCCTGGGCGAGTCCACTCCATGAGGTTGTCATTGGCCAGCAGCTTCTCGAGGCTCCCCACAGCCCCGATGACAGACGTTGATTTATAGAATTTATTAGATTCAGATTAGATTAGATTCAACTTTATTGTTATTGCCCACATGTACAGGTACAGAGCAACAAATGCAGTTTAGCATCTAACCAGAAGTGCAAAAGAAGCAGCAAGTGAGGATAATAACTTAATAAATACAGTATGGCGGTTATTTTACAATTGTTTACCGGGTTGTGCTATAAACATATTTTACAGATGGTGTTTACATTAAGGCCTTGGACCTATAAGTGCAGGAGCTATTTAGCTATTTACATAAGATAGAGGAGATGTGCAAATTATAAATTACGTGTATACAGATACCGATGATAAAGTGCATGAGTGCGCAGGACAGGTTTAAACAGTAGCTACATTGGTTACTAAGCTAGTGAGTTGTTGTGTAAACTGCTGTAGTGTAGTGAGGGTGTGGAGTGTGTAAGGGTCAGCAGGAGTTTCAACAGGGACACCGCTCTGGGGAAGAAGCTGTTCCTCAGTCTACTGGTCCGAGTCCTGAGGGTTCTGTAGTGCCTCCCGGAGGGCAGGAGGGAAAATAGTCTGTGGGCGGGGTGGGAGGAGTCCTTGAGTATGCTGCGTGCTCGATGCAGGCAGCGCTTCCTCTGGACATCTCCGATGGAAGGGAGTGTAGTCCTTGTGATGCGTTGGGCAGTTTTCACCACCCTCTGCAAGGCCTTGTGCTCAGCGATAGTGCAGCTTCCATACCAGACTGACACGCAGTTGGTCAGGATGCTTTCTATCGCACAGCGATTAGAAGTTCACCAGGACAGCCGAGGATAGCTGGTTCTTCCTCAGTGTCCTCAGGAAGAAGAGGCGCTGGTGAGCCTTCTTGATGATGCTGGAGGGTTTGTGGTCCAGGACAGGTCCTCTGAGATGTGTGCCTCCTCTTGCTTTCCTGAAGTCCACGATGAGCTCCTTGGTCTTGCTGGTGTTGAGGACCAAGTTATTGTTAGCGCACCATGTGGTCAGGCGCTCTACCTCCTCTCTGTAGGCTGTCTCGTCGTTGTTGCTGATGAGACCGATCACCGTTGTGTCGTCTGCAAACTTAATGATGGAGTTGGATCCATGTACAGGTCTGCAGTCGTAGGTGAATAGAGAGTAGAGGAACGGCTCAGCACACAGCCTTGTGGCACACCGGTGCTGAGTGTGATGGTGGTGGAGCGGCTGTGACCTGACCTAACATGCTGTGGTCTGTCGGTCAGGAAGTCCGAGTCCAGTTGCAGAGGGAGGGGTTGATGCCCAGGTCTCCAAGTTTGGTGATCAGCTTGGAGGGGACGACGGTGTTGAAAGCTGAGCTGAAGTCAGCAAACAGCAATCGTGCGTAAGTGTTCATGTTGTCCAGGTGTGTGAGCACAGAGTGCAGTGCTATGGAGACTGCATCATCTATGCTCCTGTTGCTGCGGTAGGCAAACTGGTGTGGATCGAGTGTGGTTGGGAGGCAGTCCTTCAGGTGAGCCAGGACCAGTCGCTCGAAGCACTTCATAATGATGGGGGTGAGTGCTACCGGGCGGTAGTCATTGAGGCAGGTCGGTCTGGAATGCTTCGGAACTGGGACGATAGTTGTGGCCTTGAAGCAAGACGGGACCACTGCGTGGGCGAGGGACAGATTGAAGATGTCCGTAAAAATCCCGGCGAGCTGTTCTGCGCATGCCCTGAGCACACGTCCAGGGATGCCATCAGGACCAGCAGCCTTGCGTGGGTTGATCCGGCTGAGGGCTGTGTAGACGGCGGTAGATGATAGTGTGATGGGTTGGTGGTCTGCTGGGAGAGGGGTCCTAGTGGCAGTGTCCTTGTCGTCCTTTTCGAAGGAACCTCTAATAATACAAAAACAAGAAATAATAAGAACCCCAATAATTCCCAGGGTTCGTTCTTGTGTAAATTGATGCGGGTTGGTTATGTAGTTGGCATCTCTTATATCACCTTGAATCATTGCAAAACACACTGTTGGTTACTCAGAGCTGATATGTTAGTGCAGCATGGTTATTTATTCTTTTAGAACCACATCTGCTTATTTCCTCTGTACTATAACACATCACATTATTTACATTCATTATATTGAAGGTGCATTCAGAAGATAGGTGGCATCACCTCCTGACTTTGTCATTTTCAAAATAGGAAAAAGAAAATGTTTAAAGTTGATGCATCCTGATTTTACCCAGTATCCTTTGATGTAACCATAAATCTGGAGGAAAGTCTCAGTTGCCTCAGTCATAAGTTCAATGAGCTTCCTGCTGTTATACCCACTAGTGTCAATAAATGTATGACGTGACTTAGGCCCCATCCTTAGTAAGGTTGAGCTCCGAGTTGTCTGCCCAGGAAAAGGAAAATATAACAGACACAAGCAGAAGATGATCGTAGCAGGCTGAAGACCCGGGGTCAGAGGGCCAAAATCCAGCAGGGTTTCCTGTCCTGCCAGGCAGACAGCTGCTCTCACCTGCGATCCAGCCGAACACCTGCGACGCTCTAGATGCATCTCATCACACAATAGTCCGTAGAAGCTTTTTCAGCTCTTTATTTTTAGGTTTAAAGCCCGTGTTACACATCTGTGATTATTACAAACCCTTGAAATAATGTTAGCAAGTCAATAAAAGGACTGACTTTTATTGGCAGAGGGCACCAGATGTAAATTAAATGAATTTGTTTCTCAATATCAGTGCAAAATGCCAGTAGTGCAACAATCAAAAGGTCCAGAAGGCACAAAGACAAAGACGTATTTACTGAAGCATGATAACAGGAATGGAGTCTGCAGATAAAGCAGATAAAACCTCTGCACAGGTGGTTCACCACCATCCTAAAGGTTCAGTGGTCACTCAGGAGAGCAATATCTACCAGCAAACAGAATGTTCCTGGAGGGGTTGTGTCTGATGAAGAAGAGGAAAGGATGGTCTGCATAGAAATTCTGAGGGAATACTGCACAGAGCAAAGTGAAGACAACACCAGTGGCAGCAGCAGCCTCAGTTCCCTCCTCATTGACTTCCACAAAAGCTTTGTGAATCACTTCTGACAGGACCAGGTCATTGGCTGGAGACATGCCTGTCAGTCAGAGGGAAAGAGAATATTTCCCATTAATATGATGGTTTGTCTCTCTGAAAAGGCTCTTTGGAGAAAGTCTCCTACCAGAGAAGTCACTCGCGGCTACATCAAAGGCATCCACCATGCCCATGCTGACCAGGATGTTCTTCATGTTACATTTCTCCTCCATCTTGAACCGTGGCAGACCCACCTGGACTTCTACCTCCTTCATCATTTCTGGACGAGTCCACTCCATGAAGTTGTCATAGGTCAGCAGCTTCTCCAGCTGAGAGTGGACATGAATCATTTATCCATTAAGCTTAACTTTTATGTCCAACAGAACGTTTGAGCGTCCCACCTTCTCAAGGCCTGTGGTGCTGTCCTCTATTTGTTTGGGGAGAAAGATCAGCATACTGAGCTCCTTTCCAACATAAGGCAGCTCCAGGACCTGTCCAGCGGACAGAGAAAACCTTAAATCTGCTCAATTTGTGTCCCAAACACAACAAACACTCTCTATTATTATGTGAATGATACAGTTATAACTCAGGGCGCGTGAAGGGAGTGCTGGGGCTGCTGCAGTACCCCTCATGAACAGAAGATGGCGCTGCTCGCCGACACTGCCTGTACCAATCCTTAATCTACGCAGAAACTTTTCATCTCCTTATATTCATTTGTGCACCCGCAAAATATTAAGCACGTTAAATATGTTATGTTGAAAAATAAGCTCAGCAAACATGTGTTGAGCTTGATACTAATGTGTCTAAAACCAGCTGCTTCAAATGTGCTACAGGCACTGAACATCAGTGACAACTATAATATACGCTATAACATAAGCCAGTATATTATTGTCTATTTTGGCGATATAGTTTTATTAGTTTGGTGTAGAAGTTATTAAATTGGTTCCCACATGCCTGCTTACAACCACAATCTTATAAGTTCAAACATTATAATCCTGCTCAACGTCATTCAGTAACAATTCACTGACTGCATTAATTGATCATTTTCCTGAATAAATTACCTGGCAGTTGGCTTCACGGATAAATGTAAAGGGGAACTCGGATGTCTGTTGCATCATTTTCACCGGCTTGGTGGAATTCTGTCAAAAAGAGTGTGTAAAGCTTTTAAATTAATGCTGCTGCAAAGAAATTAAGAAAGTATTTTCCCCAAGACTCCGATACAAGTTTTCCGACATATCCCTTAAATAACATTTAAAAATGTGAACATCTGGTAAAAATAGTTTGAATTCAGGAGAAATTCTGACTCTTTCTACACTTTTCCAGCATTTCCTGCACAAATGTTGACAGGAATGATAATATGCAGAAGTGGATGAATTACATGTCACAGTTCTGAGTGTCGTAACACAAACTGGAAAAGTAAAGGTGCCTGAATCAAACAAGTCTGAAACATTTCCTCTTTTAATGGCAAATAACCACAGATTAAATACTGTACTTGTGCCTGACTGCTGTTTCATTCCACACAGCTGGTGGCACTACTTGACCACGGTTACCTTGGAGATGTGAAAGTTGCATCTCTGGTGGCTTTTCCTTGAACTGCTTGTCCCAGTTGCCTTTGAAGTAGATGGCGTTGACCAGCACCAACCTGGTGTCACCGGTCACAATCCCCTTTGCCAGAAGATCCTTAATTTTACCTACAGGACAGTTTGAGGATGTTTTATATTTGTAGCGTGACTCAGATATACGAGAGTGCATAAACCCACCCTCTGTTTGTTTCTCCACCCAGCTGTTGATGTTGCTGCGTGACGTCTCTGCTGCAGCACGGAAATCCACAGACTCCTAGCTCGCTCTGTAGTGCTTCTTGGTGCTTCCTAAGAAATCCTGGAAGCACCAAAACAGTTACACTTTCTATCAAACAAGAGCATTCTCTTCAATACCTCTGCAGCCAATCAGCTGCCTGGTTGTGCTCCATCATCCACACAATAAACTACAGCCTTTCAGGCTGCCCCACACACCTCAACAAACTGGTAGGACTGTTCCCCGTACAGTCTGTTGGCAACGCTGAGGGCGTACGGAGCATTTTCCTTGTGGAGCTCGTTCAGCAGCTGGCTGAAGCTGACGTGGACGTCGTCCTCCAGACCTTTCGTTTTCAAGCTCTGTGGAGACACACAGTCCCACCAACACATAACCTTGAAAATGTTTTAATATGAATGTAGAATTGTTCAAAAACTGAATCCCCAACAACTGTTTGGTTCCATATCCAGTTTAGAGCAACAAGTGATGAAGAACAGAAGTCAATTTCCCTTTAAATCCTCAGACCGATCATCCAGTTTACTGTATTCTGCACAAGCAAAAATCACATGTCACAACAGTAGCTTGCAGAGCGTGGGGGGGGGGGGGCGAGGCCTCCCTCACTCAGGTGACATGTTCAGCCAGGAATCTGCCAGAAGCCACACCTCACCCACCACAGAGACCTGCTCTGCCTCTGCAACGCCTTCATTTGCAGCACACAGATGTCCTAAGGTGTGGCGTCACTTTAGCATTGAGTATAAAAAAGCCCAGGTTTGACCCTGTGTGGTAACCTGGATTGCTGCTGCTAGTTTTGTCCACAGCTGCAGGGTTTGAGTGGTGTACCTCTGACATCTGTGCAGCCGTGTTGCCTCGGGCCCCCAGCAGCACCATAGCCAGAGCTGAGAGGATGATGAAGGGAGAGTAGAAGATGTTTGCAGTGGTGTCATTATCACTCAGCTTTCTGAACAGAGCCAGGGAGAAGGAGGTGTTGGCCTGCAGAGAGGAGATGGTGCTGCCATATTTCCTGAACACAAAGGGAGTGTCCATTAGTTGTTCTACGAAATGAAGGCACAAGAATTCCTACGAACTAAACAGGCTCGACCACTGGAGAAACAGAGAATATATCGCTTTCAGTAGAAACTGTCCTGTAAGTTTCCAAATCACCAACTTACCTGTACTTGTCTGCAGGAGGATGAGGAGTGTTCTGCTACTGAACCGTGTCAGGAAGACGCGGCGTCACTTTAGTTTTTCCCAGGGATGCGACTTTCGAAGTGGGCGTGGTCGGATCGATGACGTCTCCCGTCATGGCGGTAGATTTTAAAAAAGAAGAAGAAAAAGACGTAGAAGAAGAAGAAAAACACTGGCGGGCGCTATCTTGATTTTACCCAGCATCCTTTGCTTATTAGCAGACAGCCGCTGTGTATAGCAGAATTTTTATAACATCAAGATATTTCATTTGCCACCTGGCCACAATTTCATGTTATTCCTGCTCTGTTTATGTCCACAACTATTGTCAATGACTAAAGTACGGAAGCCGAGGCGGTCCGAAAATACTTTATCGATATGCAATCAATGAATCGACATTGAAATAAACGTCAAGCGTTTATTTTGTTAATTTTTAAGTGTGGTGTTAAATAACAATATCACTTTTTATTTTATTAACATTATTTACCCAATCATAAAACACATTACAAACAGGAAAAATTTAATCGTATGCAGGCTGACCTCACCAGCTGCTCTCACCTGGGATCCAGCCGAACACCTGCGACGCTCTAGATGCATCTCATCACACATTAGCCTGTAGAAGCTTTTCCATGTCTTTATTTTTAGGTTTAAAGGCCGTGTTACACATCTGTGATTATTACAAACCCTTGAAATAATGTTAGCAAGTCAATAAAAGGACTGACTTTTATTGACAGAGGGACACCAGATGTAAATTAAATGAATTTGTTTCTCAATATCAGTGCAAAATGCCAGTAGTGCAACAATCAAAAGGTCCAGAAGGCACAAAGACAAAGACGTATTACTGAAGCATGATAACAGGAATGGAGTCTGCAGATAAAGCAGATAAAACCTCTGCACAGGTGGTTCACCACCATCCTCAAGGTTCAGTGGTCACTCAGGAGAGCAATATCTACCAGCAACAGAATGTTCCTGGAGGGGTTGTGTCTGATGAAGAAGAGGAAAGGATGGTCTGCATAGAAATTCTGAGGGAATACTGCACAGTGCAAAGTGAAGACAGCACCAGTGGCAGCAGCAGCCTCAGTTCCCTCCTCATTGACTTCCACAAAAGCTTTGTGAATCACTTCTGACAGGACCAGGTCATTGGCTGGAGACATGCCTGTCAGTCAGGGAAAGAGAATATTTCCCATTAATATGATGGCTTGTCTCTTCTGAAAAGGCTCTTTGGAGAAAGTCTCCTACCAGAGAAGTCGCTCGCAGCTTCATTAAAGGCATCCACCATGCCCATGCTGACCAGGATGTTCTTCATGTTACATTTCTCCTCCATCTTGAACCGTGGCAGACCCACCTGGACTTCTACTCTTCATCATTTCTGGACGAGTCCACTCCATGAAGTTGTCATAGGTCAGCAGCTTCTCCAGCTGAGAGTGGACATGAATCATTATCCTTAAGCTTAACTTTTATGTCCAACAGAACGCTTGAGTGTCCCACCTTCTCAAGGCCTGTGGTGCTGTCCTCCATTTGATTGGGGAGAAAGATCAGCATACTGAGCTCCTTTCCAACATAAGGCAGCTCCAGGACCTGTCCAGGGGACAGAGAAAACCTTAAATCTGCT
Organism: Takifugu rubripes; assembly: GCF_901000725.2. Classification (NCBI taxonomy): domain Eukaryota; kingdom Metazoa; phylum Chordata; class Actinopteri; order Tetraodontiformes; family Tetraodontidae; genus Takifugu; species Takifugu rubripes. The sequence continues at coordinate 80,300 of NW_021821661.1, forward strand.
CAGTTTGTGTCCTACAGACAACAAACACTCTCTGTCAATATGTGAAAGATACAGTTATAACCAGAATCTTATACATTCAATTATTGAAAACCTGCTTAACTTCCTCTACTAACAAATCATTTTACTGTATTTATTGACAGTTTTTTTCTGAATTGCCTACCTGACAGGTGGCCTCAGGGATAAATGTAAAGGGGAACTTGGATGACTGGTGCATCATTTTCACCGGCTTGGAGGAGTTCTGTAGAAAAGAGCGTGTAAGAAAAGAAAAACCCAGTAAAATACATTTGTGCTTATAACATGACAAATGTGGGCACTCTATTACCCCCAAGCAATTAAGAGGAAAAGTTTTAATTTTCGGGAAATGTAACCGATTGTGGAATAAAATATCATGTGACAACTTTATCAATCCTGTCTTGTGTCATTACCGAGTATCATGAATACACAACAGCAGAACAGAACCATCTCCACACCCAACACAACAGAAATATTAGGAGGAAGACATCTGGATATTGCTGTTGCTGCTATCATCACATGAAGGAATATTAAATTTAGATTTGGTATCACTGCAGAAGTGGATGAATTACATGTAACAGTTGTGAGTCTTGTAACACAAACTGGAAAAGTAAAGGTGCCTGAATCAAACAAGTCTGAAACATTTGCTCTTTTATGGCAAATAACCACAGATTAAATACTGTACTTGTGCCTGACTGCTGTTTCAGTCCACACAGCTGTTGGCACTACTTGAACACGGTTACCTTGGAGATGTGAAATGTTGCATCTCTGGTGGCTTTTTCCTTGAACTGCTTGTTCCAGTTGCCTTTGAAGTAGATGGCGTTGACCAGCACCAACCTGGTGTCACCGGTCACAATCCCCTTTGCCAGAAGATCCTTAATTTACCTACAGGAGAGTTTGAGGATGTTTTATATTTGTAGCGTGACTCAGATATACGAGAGTGCATAAACCCACCCTCTGTTTGTTTCTCCACCCAGCTGTTGATGTTGCTGCGTGACGTCTCTGCTGCAGCACGGAAATCCACAGACTCCAGCTCTGCTCTGTAGTGCTTCTTGGTGCTTCCTAAGAAATCCTGGAAGCACCAAAACAGTTACACTTTCTATCAAACAAGAGCATTCTTTCTTCAATACCTCTGCAGCCAATCAGCTGCCTGGTTGTGCTCCATCATCCACAATAAACTACAGCCTTTCAGGCTGCCCCACACACCTCAACAAACTGGTAGGACTGTTCCCCGTACAGTCTGTTGGCAACGCTGAGGGCGTACGGAGCATTTTCCTTGTGGAGCTCGTTCAGCAGCTGGCTGAAGCTGACGTGGACGTCGTCTCCAGACCTTTCGTTTCAAGCTCTGTGGAGAGTCCCATCAACACATAACCTTGAAAATGTTTTAATATGAATGTAGAATTGTTCAAATAACTGAATCCCCAACAACTGTTTGGTTCCATATCCAGTTTAGAGCAACAAGTGATGAAGAACAGAAGTCAATTTCCCTTTAAATCCTCAGACCGATCATCCAGTTTACTGTATTCTGCACAAGCAAAAATCACATGTCACAACAGTAGCTTGCAGAGCGTGGGGGGGGGGGGCGAGGCCTCCCTCACTCAGGTGACATGTTCAGTCAGGAATCTGCCAGAAGTCACACCTCACCCACCACAGAGACCTGCTCTGCCTGCAACGCCTTCATTTGCAGCACACAGATGTCCTAAGGTGTGGCGTCACTTTAGCATTTGAGCATAAGAAAGCCCCAGGTTTGACCCTGTGTGGTAACCTGGATTGATGCTGCTAGTTTTGTCCACAGCTGCAGGGTTTGAGTGGTGTACCTCTGACATCTGTGCAGCCGTGTTTGCCTCGGGCCCCCAGCAGCACCATAGCCAGAGCTGAGGAGATGCTGAAGGGAGAGTAGAAGATGTTTGCAGTGGTGTCATTATCACTCAGCTTTCTGAACAGAGCCAGGGAGAAGGAGGTGTTGGCCTTGCAGAGAGGAGATGGTGCTGCCATATTTCCTGAACACAAAGGGAGTGTCCATTAGTTGTTCTACGAAATGAAGGCACAAGAATTCCTACGAACTAAACAGGCTCGACCACTGGAGAAACAGGAATATATCGCTTTCAGTAGAAACTGTCCTGTAAGTTTCCAAATCACCAACTTACCTGTACTTGTCTGCAGGAGGATGAGGAGTGTTCTGCTACTGAACCGTGTCAGGAAGACGCGGCGTCACTTTAGTTTTTTCCCAGGGATGCGACTTTCGAAGTGGGCGTGGTCGGATCGATGACGTCTCCCGTCATGGCGGTAGATTTTAAAAAAAGAAGAAGAAAAAGACGTAGAAGAAGAAGAAGACAAAACTGGCGGGCGCTATCTTGATTTTACCCAGCATCCTTTGCTTTATTAGCAGACAGCCGCTGTGTATAGCAGAATTTTTATAACATCAAGATATTTCATTTGCCACCTGGCCACAATTTCATGTTATTCCTGCTCTGTTTATGTCCACAACTATTGTCAATGACTAAACTACGGAAGCCGAGGGGTCCGAAAATACTTTTCGATATGCAATCAATGAATCGACATTGAAATAAACGTCAAGCGTTTATTTGTTAATTTTTAAGTGTGTAAATAACAATATCACTTTTTATTTATTAACATTATTTACCCAATCATAAAACACATTACAAACAGGAAAAATTAATCGTATGCAGGCTGATCTCACCAGCTGCTCTCACCTGGGATCCAGCCGAACACCTGCGACGCTCTAGATGCATCTCATAACAAATAGCCTGTAGAAGCTTTTCCATGTCTTTATTTTTAGGTTTAAAGGCCGTGTTACACATCTGTGGATTATTACAAACCCTTGAAATAATGTTAGCAAGTCAATAAAAGGACTGACTTTTATTGGCAGAGGCACACCAGATGTAAATTAAATGAATTTGTTTCTCAATATCAGTGCAAAATGCCAGTAGTGCAACAATCAAAAGGTCCAGAAGGCACAAAGACAAAGACGTATTTACTGAAGCATGATAACAGGAATGGAGTCTGCAGATAAAGCAGATAAAACCTCTGCACAGGTGGTTCACCACCATCCTCAAGGTTCAGTGGTCACTCAGGAGAGCAATATCTACCAGCAAACAGAATGTTCCTGGAGGGGTTGTGTCTGATGAAGAAGAGGAAAGGATGGTCTGCATAAATTCTGAGGGAATACTGCACAGTGCAAAGTGAAGACAGCACCAGTGGCAGCAGCAGCCTCAGTTCCCTCCTCATTGACTTCACAAAAGCTTTGTGAATCACTTCTGACAGGACCAGGTCATTGGCTGGAGACATGCTGTCAGTCAGGGAGGGAAAGAGAATATTTCCCATTAATATGATGGCTTGTCTTCTGAAAAGGCTCTTTGGAGAAAGTCTCCTACCAGAGAAGTCGCTCGCGGCTCATTAAAGGCATCCACCATGCCCATGCTGACCAGGATGTTCTTCATGTTACATTTCTCCTCCATCTTGAACCGTGGCAGACCCACCTGGACTTCACTACTTCCATCATGTCTGGACGAGTCCACTCCATGAAGTTGTCATAGGTCAGCAGCTTCTCCAGCTGAGGAGTGGACATGAATCATTATCCATAAGCTTAACTTTTATGTCCAACAGAACGCTTGAGTGTCCCACCTTCTCAGGCCTGTGGTGCTGTCCTCCATTTGATTGGGGAGAAAGATCAGCATACTGAGCTCCTTTCCAACAAGGCAGCTCCAGGACCTGTCCAGGGGACAGAGAAAACCTTAAATCTGCTCAGTTTGTGTCCTACAGACAACAAACACTCTCTGTCAATATGTGAAAGATACAGTTTAACCAGAATCTTATACATTCAATTATTGAAAACCTGCTTAACTTCCTCTACTAACAAATCATTTTACTGTATTTATTGACAGTTTTTTCTGAATTGCCTACCTGACAGGTGGCCTCAGGGATAAATGTAAAGGGGAACTTGGATGACTGGTGCATCATTTCACCGGCTTGGAGGAGTTCTGTAGAAAGAGCGTGTAAGAAAAGAAAAACCCAGTAAAATACATTGTGCTTATAACATGACAAAAATGTGGGCACTCTATTACCCCCAAGCAATTAAGAGGAAAAGTTTTAATTTTCGGGAAATGTAACCGATTGTGGAATAAAATATCATGTGACAACTTTATCAATCCTGTCTGTGTCATTACGAGTATCATGAATACACAACAGCAGAACAGAACATCTCCACACCCAACACAACAGAAATATTAGGAGGAAGACATCTGGATTATTGCTGTTGCTGCTATCATCACATGAAGGAATATTAAATTTAGATTTGGTATCACTGCAGAAGTGGATGAATTACATGTAACAGTTGTGAGTCTTGTAACACAAACTGGAAAAGTAAAGGTGCTGATCAAACAAGTCTGAAACATTTGCTCTTTTATGGCAAATAACCACAGATTAAATACTGTACTTGTGCTGACTGCTGTTTCAGTCCACACAGCTGTTGGCACTACTTGAACACGGTTACCTTGGAGATGTGAAAGTTGCATCTCTGGTGGCTTTTTCCTTGAACTGCTTGTCCCAGTTGCCTTTGAAGTAGATGGCGTTGACCAGCACCAACCTGGTGTCACCGGTCACAATCCCCTTTGCCAGAAGATCCTTAATTTTACCTACAGGAGAGTTTGAGGATGTTTTATATTTGTAGCGTGCAGATATACGAGAGTGCAAAACCCACCCTCTGTTTGTTTCTCCACCAGGTTGATGTTGCTGCGTGACGTCTCTGCTGCAGCACGGAAATCCACAGACTCCAGCTGCTCTGTAGTGCTTCTTGGTGCTTCCTAAGAAATCCTGGAAGCACCAAAACAGTTACACTTTCTATCAAACAAGAGCATTCTCTTCTTCAATACCTCTGCAGCCAATCAGCTGCCTGGTTGTGCTCCATCATCCACACAATAAACTACAGCCTTTCAGGCTGCCCCACACACCTCAACAAATGGTAGGACTGTTCCCCGTACAGTCTGTTGGCAACGCTGAGGGCGTACGGAGCATTTTCCTTGTGGAGCTCGTTCAGCAGCTGGCTGAAGCTGACGTGGACGTCGTCCTCCAGACCTTTCGTTTCAAGCTCTGTGGAGACACACAGTCCCATCAACACATAATCTTGAAAATGTTTTAATAGAATGTAGAATTGTTCAAATAACTGAATCCCCAACAATGTTTGGTTCCATATCCAGTTTAGAGCACAAAGTGCTGAAGAACAGAAGTCAATTTCCCTTTAAATCCTCAGACCGATCATCCAGTTTACTGTTTCTGCACAAGCAAAAATCACATGTCACAACAGTAGCTTGCAGAGCGGGGGGGGGGGGGGGCGAGGCCTCCCTCACTCAGGGGTGACATGTTCGCCAGGAATCTGCCAGAAGTCCACACCTCACCCACCACAGAGACCTGCTCTGCCTCTGCAACGCCTTCATTGCAAGCACACAGATGTCCTAAGGTGTGGCGTAACTTTAGCAATTGAGCATAAAAAAGCCCCAGGTTGACCTGTGTGGTAACCTGGATTGCTGCTGCTAGTTTTGTCCACAGCTGCAGGGTTTGAGTGGTGTACCTCTGACATCTGTGCAGCCGTGTTGCCTCGGCCCCAGCAGCACCATAGCCAGAGCTGAGGAGATGCTTGAAGGGAGAGTAGAAGATGTTGCAAGTGGTGTCATTATCACTCAGCTTTCTGAAACAGAGCCAGGGAGAAGGAGGTGTTGGCCTTGCAGAGAGGAGATGGTGCTGCCATTTCCTGAACCACAAAGGGAGTGTCCATTAGTTGTTCTACGAAATGAAGGCACAAGAATTCCTACGAACTAAACAGGCTCGGACCACTGGAGAAACAGAATATATCGCTTCAGTAGAAACTGTCCTGTAAGTTCCAAATCACCAACTTACCTGTACTTGTCTGCAGGAGGATGAGGAGTGTTCTGCTACTGAACCGTGTCAGGAAGACGCGGCGTCACTTTAGTTTTTTCCCAGGGATGCGACTTTTGAAGTGGGCGTGGTCGGATCGATGACGTCTCCCGTCATGGCGGTAGATTTTAAAAAAGAAGAAGAAAAGACGTAGAAGAAAGAAAACACTGGCGGGCGCTATCTTGATTTTACCCAGCATCCTTTGCTTATTAGCAGACAGCCGCTGTGTATAGCAGAATTTTTATAACATCAAGATATTTCATTTGCCACCTGGCCACAATTTCATGTTATTCCTGCTCTGTTTATGTCCACAACTATTGTCAATGACTAAACTACGGAAGCCGAGGCGGTCCGAAAATACCTTTTCGATATGCAATCAATGAATCGACATTGAAATAAACGTCAAGCGTTTATTTTGTTAATTTTTAAGTGTGGTGTTAAATAACAATATCACTTTTTATTTTATTAACATTATTTACCCAATCATAAAACACATTACAAACAGGAAAAAAATAATCGTAGCAGGCTGATCTCACCAGCTGCTCTCACCTGGGATCCAGCCGAACACCTGCGACGCTCTAGATGCATCTCCACACAATAGCCTGTAGAAGCTTTTCCATGTCTTTATTTTTAGGTTTAAAGGCCGTGTTACACATCTGTGATTATTACAAACCCTTGAAATAATGTTAGCAAGTCAATAAAAGGACTGACTTTTATTGGCAGAGGCACACCAGATGTAAATTAAATGAATTTGTTTCTCAATATCCGTGCAAAATGCCAGTAGTGCAACAATCAAAAGGTCCAGAAGGCACAAAGACAAAGACATATTTACTGAAGCATGATAACAGGAATGGAGTCTGCAGATAAAGCAGATAAAACCTCTGCACAGGTGGTTCACCACCATCCTCAAGGTTCAGTGGTCACTCAGGAGAGCAATATCTACCAGCAAACAGAATGTTCCTGGAGGGGTTGTGTCTGATGAAGAAGAGGAAAGGATGGTCTGCATAGAATCTCTCAGAGTGTCTTGCACTGCGGATTCATGACAGCACCAGTGGCAGCAGCAGCCTCAGTTCCCTCCTCATTGACTTCCACAAAGCTTTGTGAATCACTTCTGACAGGACCAGGTCATTGGCTGGAGACATGCCTGTCAGTCAGAGGGAAAGAGAATATTTCCCATTAATATGATGGCTTGTCTCTTCTGAAAAGGCTCTTTGGAGAAGTCTCCTACCAGAGAAGTCGCTCGCGGCTACATCAAAGGCATCCACCATGCCCATGCTGACCAGGATGTTCTTCATGTTACATTTCTCCTCCATCTTGAACCGTGGCAGACCCACCTGGACTTCGACTACATCCATCATGTCTGGACGAGTCCACTCCATGAAGTTGTCATAGGTCAGCAGCTTCTCCAGCTGAGAGTGGACATGAATCATTTATCCATTAAGCTTAACTTTTATGTCCAACAGAACGTTTGAGTGTCCCACCTTCTCAAGGCCTGTGGTGCTGTCCTCCATTTGATTGGGGAGAAAGATCAGCATACTGAGCTCCTTTCCAACATAAGGCAGCTCCAGGACCTGTCCAGGGGACAGAGAAAACCTTAAATCTGCTCAGTTTGTGTCCTAAAGACAACAAACACTCTCTGTCAATATGTGAAAGATACAGTTATAACCAGAATCTTATACATTCAATTATTGAAAACCTGCTTAACTTCCTCTACTAACAAATCATTTTACTGTATTTATTGACAGTTTTTTCTGAATTGCCTACCTGACAGGTGGCCTCAGGGATAAATGTAAAGGGGAACTTGGATGACTGGTGCATCATTTTCACCGGCTTGGAGGAGTTCTGTAGAAAAGAGCGTGTAAGAAAAGAAAAACCCAGTAAAATACATTTGTGCTTATAACATGACAAAATGTGGGCACTCTATTACCCCCAAGCAATTAAGAGGAAAAGTTTTAATTTTCGGGAAATGTAACCGATTGTGGAATAAAATATCATGTGACAACTTTATCAATCCTGTCTTGTGTCATTACCGAGTATCATGAATACACAACAGCAGAACAGAACCATCTCCACACCCAACACAACAGAAATATTAGGAGGAAGACATCTGGATTATTGCTGTTGCTGCTATCATCACATGAAGGAATATTAAATTTAGATTTGGTATCACTGCAGAAGTGGATGAATTACATGTAACAGTTGTGAGTCTTGTAACACAAACTGGAAAAGTAAAGGTGCCTGAATCAAACAAGTCTGAAACATTTGCTCTTTTATTGGCAAATAACCACAGATTAAATACTGTACTTGTGCCTGACTGCTGTTTCAGTCCACACAGCTGTTGGCACTACTTGAACACGGTTACCTTGGAGATGTGAAATGTTGCATCTCTGGTGGCTTTTTCCTTGAACTGCTTGTCCCAGTTGCCTTTGAAGTAGATGGCGTTGACCAGCACCAACCTGGTGTCACCGGTCACAATCCCCTTTGCCAGAAGATCCTTAATTTTACCTACAGGACAGTTTGAGTTTTTATATTTGTAGTGTGACTCAGATATACGAGAGTGCATAAACCACCACCCTCTGTTTGTTTCTCCACCCAGCTGTTGATGTTGCTGCGTGACGTCTCTGCTGCAGCACGGAAATCCACAGACTCCAGCTCTGCTCTGTAGTGCTTCTTGGTGCTTCCTAAGAAATCCTGGAAGCACCAAAACAGTTACACTTTCTATCAAACAAGAGCATTCTCTTCTTCAATACCTCTGCAGCCAATCAGCTGCCTGGTTGTGCTCCATCATCCACACAATAAACTACAGCCTTTCAGGCTGCCCCACACACCTCAACAAACTGGTAGGACTGTTCCCCGTACAGTCTGTTGGCAACGCTGAGGGCGTACGGAGCATTTTCCTTGTGGAGCTCGTTCAGCAGCTGGCTGAAGCTGACGTGGACGTCGTCCTCCAGACCTTTCGTTTTCAAGCTCTGTGGAGACAACAGACAGTGCGATTAGTGACTATTTAATTATGTTACACCTCATAGCGATGGACGCCTTTATGCAGGAGAATCAACATTTGCATTGTTTAAACACCAATTTTTAGACACACCATCCGAACATGGGCTGAATTCCCAAGAGCTGCTATAAAGTGGAAGAAAACTACAAAAGCCAGGTGGACTTTCCTCTCCCCCTAACCTGTCCACCTTCAGTCAACAGAACTGAAGAACCAGGGTTCTGTCTTCTGTTGCTGTTTTCTTCCATATCCAGGTTGGAACAGCAAGAGAAAAGCCAAATTTCCCTTTGAATTCTCACATTCAGAGGAGTCCCCACACCAGAAAGCATCACCCAGGCCGTTAGTGCCAATAAAGAAGCATTCCAGTTAGTAAACCACATCTTAGTTGGTGTCTTTTACCACCTTCAGAAAGTCTGGCAGCCTCATTTGTTGTTGTTGCTGCTGTTGTTGTTGTTGCTCTGCATCTTTTGGCATCTCTGCCTCAGTGAAGTAGAGGACCTATAAAGGCAACTGGTGTTTTGTCATATTTAACAAAACAGAATCTTCTTCTTGTTGTACAGGTATTAGATGATAAATGAAGCTCAATGAATTGTCTTTGAATAGGATATTACCCACCACATCATAAAATGTTGTAACAATGACCGTTATATCACAAAGTATGTAGCCGCTATGGAGCTTCCTAAAGATTTCCATTGACAATGAGGGCTGTCAAGCTGTGGGAGTGGAACCACACCCAATCTTTGACTGTACTCTATATTGATTACGTCACAACTCAAGCTAAGAACTTTGACCGACTGAAGTCACTGAGGTCCAGAGTTTTTAAATGGGTTTTTTTTGCAACTGAAAAAAATTGGCTATTCTTAAAGAATGAACAGCCAATTTCTATTATCTGTCCCAAGGAGCTAATACTGATTAACGAGACACATCTGTAATCATGAAAGTCATTTGCAACTTCATGTTAAGATATTGCTGAGATCACAGATCTTCAGTATTTCTCTAGAAGCTGCTTAAGATCAAGTTATACCAAACCAGTTCACACAACTGGATGTTCTGGTGATTACCTGCTACAATACCACCCACTGTCACACACCCACTGCAAGGCTGAACCCTTCAAGGAGAGT
>NW_021821662.1:0-25000 GCF_901000725.2 Takifugu rubripes
GTTATGTGGTGATGTATAAGTGGTGGCATGTGTTTGACCCTGACTGCTAATGATTAACACATGGCATGTATGCATAGCCGGGCTGCAGAGTCGACACATGAGCAGGATGAGCCAAAACTAATGCAAACATTTCTATTTCTTGAGTATTTGTTTGGCAGACACCATGTTATTGAAACAACTCTGGGCACAACAGTGGTTAAAGTATTGATAAAACAGGCACTACAGTAACAATGTCAAAACCAATGGAGAAGAGGCAATAAAGGAAGACAGCCGGTGTCGGCTCCTCCCAAAATGCCTGCGGTTGCCAGGGGAAACCGAAAGAGCTGCTTAACCGCGCCCCCTACTGAGATCACAGAGCAATCGCACCACACCAACCTCCGAGAGCAACCACCGGATCTTAAATCCTTGGGTTATATGTTAATCCACCTGCAGAGGGAGTCAGGCACACTAAGCTGGGACAGCTTGTCCCTGTAGCAGAGCGGGGCGGATGGTGTTGAACGCAGAGCTGAAAGTCCACGAACAGGATCCTCGCGTAGGTTCCCGGGGAGTCCAGATGCTGCAGGATGGAGTGAAGGGCCAGGTTGACCGCGTCGTCCCACAGATCTGTTGGCTCTGTAGGCGGATCTTAAATCCTTGGGTTTATATGTTAATCCCTGTGGAGCACTTTGGTAAACTTTTATGTTTTTGGAAACGTGTTTAAAAAAAGTGAATTGAATTGTCTTGTCAATCAACTTAAAACAAAAGAGAAATGTAAAATATGAGGGACTGCATTGTTTGTTGCAAGAACTTAATTTGGCTTTTAGAAATTTCTGTCATGTCGCACCTGTCTGCACCTGTAATTACAGATACTGTTGTGTTGCTCATTGTGTCCTTTTTTAAAAAACACACGCGCGCGCGCGCGCTACTGACTCACAACGCAATTCTGTTTTCTAGTCTGAGAATAAAGTATCTAACGTGCACTATTGTAACAGTCTGAGCGAGCAGCAACTTTTCTTCGAGTGACGTCATGTGGCTGGGCTGCTCTAGCCACAAAGGGGCTAAAATGGTGTGTCCCCCCCCCAGACAGGCCTGGGCCTCTTAAAATTGTACAAGTTCTGAGCACTGGTAAATCCAGTGTTGCCAGATTGTGTCGTATGCGTTAGTTTGAAAGCGCACAAGTCTGCCCTCTACTGGATGCGTGGCGGTGCTCACAGTCAAGGGTCCGCCTGGGTTATGTGGTGCGTTTTCAGTGTTTTCTCTCTCGTTTACAGGCTTTTAGGCCGAGCGAAACGCCATCATTGTGTTTTCAGCATGCTTCCTGCCAGACAGCAACTGTGACAATTACAGTTATGTCATGGAAAACCTTTTTCTGTAAGTAGACGCCACATGGAGCAGTATCCTCCAACAACGTTCATTTGGTCTGTTTTTGCCAGTTGTGTTTTTCTTTTGTTTCTTTGGTGTCAGACACCAAAAGTGTCCAAGAGTGAAGCTCAATAGTAACAGATTTGAGCTCAACGGGGGCATGGAATTATGTTACAGTGACACAAACGGCTGTTTTCAAATTGTGAGCAGAGAGAGTGTGATTTACCCTGGTTTATGCAGGTACGTCATAAACACCTTGGAGTTAATGGTGGCAGAAGATTATATGATTGTGTACCTGAATGGCGCCACACCACGCAGGAGACTACCAGGATTTTCATGGATGAAAAAGTGCTATCAGATGATTGATCGAAGGTAATATTCACACATGCTGCCATCAAGGCCTGTTCTTCTGCATTCCTGTTTGCTACTGAATTTGAGTTTTTCCGATCAAATCCAGGGCAGAAACCGCGGGTGAGGCAGGGGCGAATTGTGCCTCACGTCTGACTGCATGATCCAATACAAACTGGGTTGCATGAGGTTGTGCCAGTTTTTGTTCCTCAGCATATCGCTAATATGAACTTTACAGAAATAGTCCGTTATGTGACCGGTGTATGTCTGCGTTGTGTTATTTTTGTGGTTGTGGTGCGTAGAGTAGCCACGGGACACAGTTGAACTTTTGGAGGCACTCTCCGTTTAATCTGGACAAAATAAAACAGCAAAATTAACATGTGCCGCTATTTGCTGATCCAGCCCAAACTCTTCCCAACACGAGAATTGCAAAAGGGCAAGAAAAACATACCTGGTCAAAAATAAAACAGCAAAATTAACATGTGCCGCTATTTGCTGATCCAAGCCCCAAACTACAGAGAAGACAACATGGAGTTAGCACCAATCGCACCTGTTCACATCAATAAAACACTACATTGGAGCAACATCAGAGCTCAATATAAACTTGACTAGAACTGTAGTGTTATAAGAGTGACAAATTAAGACAAAATAATAACAAAAAGACACTTAAAACAAGGGATTACAAAGATGACTGACCTCTTCCCACACGAGAATTGCAAAAGGGAACAGGGAGTTGCGACCCTCGAATTTATACAGGTGCACCAAGGGGGACACACGAAGAAGAAATACAATACAGACGAAGTGACTGGAGGACCAAGACAGCACAGTAAACAAACACCAGGTATGTTCAACAATAGTAAACATCCATCCATCCATCCATCCATCCATTCTCTGCCGCTTATCCGGGGTCGGGTCGCGGGGGCAGCAGCCTAAGGAGAGAATCCCAGACTTCCCTCTCCCCAGCTACTTCCTCTAGCTCATCCGGAGGGATCCCCAGGCGTTCCCAGGCCAGTCGAGAGACATAGTCTCTCCAACGTGTCCTGGGTCTCCCCGGGGGGTCTCTTACCGGAGGGACATGCCCTGAACACCTCACCAGGGAGGCGTCCAGGGGGCATCCTGACTAGATGCCCAAGCCACCCCATCTGGCTCCTCTCAACGCGGAGGAGCAGCGACTCTACTCCGAGCTCCTCCCGGATGGCAGAGCTTCTCACCCTATCTCTAAGGGAGAGCCCAGCCACCCTACGGAGGAAGCTCATTTCAGCGCTTGTACCCGGGATCTTGTTCTTTCGGTCATGACCCAAAGCTCATGACCATAGGTGAGGGTAGGAACGAAGATCGACCGGTAAATCGAGAAGCTTTCGCCTTTCGGCTCAGCTCTCTCTTCACCACAACGGACGGACCGGTTGCAGAGCCGCATTACTGTGGACGCCGCACCGATCCGCTGTCGATCTCCCGCTCCATTCTTCCTCACCTCGTGAACAAGACCCCGAGGTACTTAAACTCCTCCACTTGGGGCAGGATCTCCTCCTTTACCCGGAGAAGGCACTCCACCTTTTTCCGGTTGAGAACCATGGCCTCGGATTTGGAGGTGCTGATTCTCATCCAGCCGCTTCACAGCGGCGGCGAACCGATCCAGTGATAGTTGGAGGTCACGGGCCGATGAAGCCAACAGGACCACATCATCCGCAAAAAGCAGAGACGCGATCCTGAGGTCACCAAACCGGATCCCCTCAACACCATGACTGCACCTAGAAATTCTGTCCATAAAAATTATGAACAGAATCGGTGACAAAGGGCAGCCCTGGCGGAGGCCAACCCTCACCGGAAACGAGTTCGACTTACTGCCAGCAATTCGGACCAAACTCTGGCACCGATCGTACAGGGAGCGGACAGCCCGTATCAACGGGCCCGACCACCCCATACTCTCGGAGGACCCCCCACAGGACCCCCCGGGGGACACGGTCGAATGCTTTCTCCAAGGCCACAAAACACATGTGGACTGGTTGGGCAAACTCGCATGTACCCTCGAAGACCCTGCTGAGGGTGTTAGAGCTGGTCCACTGTTCCACGCCCAGGACGAAAACCACATTGCTCCTCCTGAATCCGAGGTTCGACTATCCGGCGGACCCTCCTCTCCAGTACCCCTGAATAGACCCTTGCCAGGGAGGCTGAGGAGTGTGATCCCCCTATAGTTGGAACACACCCTCCGGTCCCCTTCTTAAAAAGAGGGACTACCACCCCGGTCTGCCAATCCAGCGGCACTGCCCCCGATGTCCACGCGATGTTGCAGAGTCGAGTCAACCACGACAGCCCTACAACATCCAGAGCCTTAAGGGACTCTGGGCGGATCTCATCCACCCCCGGGGCCTTGCCACCGAGGAGTTTTTTAACTACCTCGGCAACTTCAGCCCCGGAGATACGAGAGACCATCTCCAGGTCCCCGGGCCCTACTTCCTCACTGGAAGGCGTGTTGGTGGGATTGAGGAGGGTCCTCGAAGTATTCCTTCCACCGATCCACAACATCCCGAGTTGAGGTCAGCAGCACACCATCACCACTATACACAGTGTTGACAGTGCACTGCTTCCCCCTCCTCCAGACGCCGGATGGTGGTCCAGAACCTTTTCGAGGCCGTCCGAAAGTCGTTCTCCATGGCCTCACCGAACTCTTCCCATGCCCGAGTCTTTGCCTCGGCAACCGCCGTAGCTGCACTCCGCTTGGCACGCCGGTACCCATCTGCTGCCTCAGGAGTCCCACAGGCCAGTAAGGCCCGATACGACTCCTTCTTCAGCTTGACGGCATCCCTCACCGCTGGTGTCCACCAGCGGGTTCGGGCATTGCCGCCACGACAGGCACCAACCACCTTGCGGCCACAGCACCGGTCAGCTGCCTCGACAATGGAGGCACGGAACATGGTCCACTCGGACTCAATGTCCCCCGCCTCCCCCGGGACATGGTCAAAGCTCTCCCGGAGGCGTGAGTTGAAGCTCCTTCTGACAGGGGACTCTGCCAGGCGTTCCCAGCAGACCCTCACAACACGTTTGGGCCTGCCAGGTCTGTCCGGCATCCTTCCCCACCATCGGAGCCAACTCACCACCAGGTGGTGATCAGTTGACAGCTCCGCCCCTCTCTTCACCCGAGTGTCCAGAACATGCGGCCGCAAATCCGATGACACAACCACAAAGTCGATCATCGATCTGCGGCCTAAGGCGTCCTGGTGCCAAGTGCACATGTGGACGCCTTTATGTCTGAACAAGGTGTTCGTTATGGACAATCTGAGACGAGCACAGAAGTCCAATAACAAAACACCACTCGGGTTCAGATCAGGGGGGCCGTTCTTCCCCAATCACACCTCTCCAGGTCACACTGTCATTGCCAACGTGAGCATTGAAGTCACCCAGGAGGACGAGGGAGCCCCCAGAAGGGGCACTCTCCAGCACTCCCTCTAAGGACTCCAAAAAGGGTGGATACGCTGAACTGCTGTTTGGACCATAGGCACAAACAACAGTCAGGATCCGTCCCCCCACCCGAAGGCGAAGGGAGGCTACCCTCTCATCCACCGGGGTAAACTCCAATACACAGGCACTGAGCCGGGGAGCAACCAGAATTGCCACCCCTGCTCGTCGCCTCTCACCATCGGCAACTCCAGAGTGGTAGAGAGTCCAACCCCTCTCAAGAAGACTGGTTCCAGAGCCCTTGCCGTGCGTCGAGGTGAGGCCAACTATATCTAGTCGGAACTTCTCAACCTCGCGCACCAACTCAGGCTCCTTTCCCCACCAGAGAGGTGACATTCCATGTCCCTAGAGCCAGTTTGTGCAGCCGGGAATCAGACCGCCAAGGTCCCTGCCTCCGGCTGCTACCCAAAACACAATGCACCCGACCCCCTTGGCCCCTCCTGCAGGTGGTGAGCCCACGGGAAGGGGGTCCCATGTTGCCTCTTCGGGCTGCGCCCGGCCGGACTCCATAGGCAGAGGTCCGGCCACCAGGCGCTCGCCAATGTGCCCCACCCCCAGGCCTGGCTCCAGGAGGGGGGCCCCGGTGACCCGCATCCGGGCAAGGGAAACTTGAGACCAATGTTATTTATCTTCATTAGGGGGTCCTGGGCTACGCTTTGTCTGGTCCCTCACCTAGGACCTGTTTGCCATGGGTGGCCCTACCAGGGGCATATAGCCCCAGACAACGGAGCTCCTGGGATCATTGGGACACGCAAACCCCTCCACCACGATAAGGTGGCAGCCCAGGGAGGGGCAATAGTAAACAAAAAGAACAATTTTGTGTAATTATAATACAATATTATATGTCCCTGTTACATTCACCCCCCTAGAATTACACAAAATACCAAAAGCACATAAAGCTGGCTGCTAAAAAAAAATATCCGCAAGACAGTTTCCTATTTAAAGAATAAAAGGCAATAAGTGGTGCCCTTTACACCACAAAATAGCGACCATTTACAATGTGCATGGGAGTGTTAGATATAGGTAGCATGTAGCCCAACAAAATCACAAGTTCCGGCACTAATCAATCAAAAGAGGGGAGGCCACAAAATTCAAATAGTTACAATAGGAGAACGAACTTTCTCAGTGCCAAACAAAGACTCTACCTGAGTCATAGATTCAATCAATCTACAGACTGGCTTAACAAGCCTACCAAATCGTGTGGTAAGGTTGTGACCCAAATCAGAAAAGTCATCAGAAAGTTTGTGTACCTCATCACAAGGGACCAAGGGGGGACCAGCAAACTCTGTGGGACAGTCACAGGACATCACATCAGGTTCCATTCCCTCATTGGGTGACTGCTGTTGGACCCAGGATGCTGTGCGGTCAACACTAGACTCACTCAAACTTGGAATGGCACTGGGCCGGGAGGATTCAACTTCCCTACCCCCACTGATACTCCAGGTTCCTCTGGGACCAACATCAACACCAACGGCAGACTGAGCCTTTGTCACGTCCAGCGAAACATCCAGCGGCAAGAAGTTGACCTGAAGCAGTAAGTTGCGATGCACAGTTTTTTCATTACCCGCTTGGTCTCAGATTTTGTATATGTGGAGGTCTGGCTTAGAAGCAACAACATCATAAACAACTGCCTCCCACTGTCAGACAGCTTCCTTTTTTCCTTAACTCCTTTATTCGCCAACAGTACTCTGTCCCCAACAGAAAGAGGTAAGCCCCGACCCGCTTATTGTACTGGTCCGACTGGTGGTTCTGTTCAAACAGCGCTTGTTCCTTGAGCCAAGATCATGGCGGACCGAAGATCTTCCTAAGTGACTTGACATAGGTATTGTAATCGCATACAGAGTCATCATGGAGAACGTTCATGAAGAGGAGATCGATTGGTAACCGGGGAACCCTCCCAAACATCAGATAAAAGGGCGCAAAGCCTGTTGTTTCATGAGCTGTGCAATTATATACAAATGTCAAAGACTGGATCATCTGCGGCCACCTCTGCTTCGTCCTTGGGGGCAAAGATCTCAACATGTTCCCCAACGTTCTGTTAAACCGCTCAGTGATGCCATTGCCCATGGGGTGGTACGGTGTGGTATGAGATTTGATGATGCCACCCATTCTAGCAACTCTGCCACCAACTCACTCTCAAAGGTAGCACCTTGGTCGGAATGGATACGCTGAGGAAAGCCATAAATGCAGAAGAATCCATCCCAAAGCTTCTTAGCCACATTCTTTGCAGTTTGGTCGCGGCAAGGGAATGCATGTGCCAATTTAGTAAAATGGTCAGTGACAACAAGGACATCAACCGATTTATTGTTGTTGTCCTCCCGCAGACCAAAAGTCAATGCAGACCAACTCCAGTGGCACACTGGTCTTTATGTTCTCCAGTGGGCTCTGGCGGATGGTTCTGGAGTCTTACTGAGAACACACCGTGGACATTGTCTTACATAGTTGCGGACATCCTTTTCCATCTCATACCAAAGAACCGCTGACGCGCCAGTGACAAAGTGCGTGGCTGCCCTTGGTGACCTGCGTTGTCATGGATGCCAGAGAGCACAGATGACTTGAGGGACTCTGGAAACAACAAACTGGAAAGCGCTTGTGCCTGGTCAAAGGGTCCTTAGTGACGCGATACAGAATTCCTTCATAACTGCCAGCCTTTCCCCATTGCTTCAAAATTCGTAGGACCTGCTGATTTTCATGGGCACGCTCACGTCTGGAAGGCCTGATTTTCCGGTTCACAAAGAAGGCAACCCTGGAAACAAACAACATCACTCTCCTGGTGGGACTGGAGCTCATGTTTGGACAACGCTGACGACAGGCAAGGCTCAGGACCAACAAGCGCACTTAAATGGTCAGCCAAAAGAAACAGCACGGATGTCTGGACGCGACCTCCCAGTCATTGGAGGCTGACAGGACGGTGGAGACTTCGTCCTCAGACATGAGACATTGACTGCAGTAGAAAAAGCAGGACCGACCAATGACTGAGGTTGGCAGGGTCAGATGAAAAGCATCCTGCACGGACTCCTCCCTCACTTCACAAGCCTGTTTCAAACAGATCAATGTAAGGCTCAGAAAGGAGACGCTCGGCTAACGGTTTGACAAAAGGCCGTCGACTAAGGGCATCCGCAACAACGTTCAGCCTGCCAGGGACATACTTTAATGTCAAAGTTGTACGGAGCCAGTTTGGGAGACCCACCGCTGTTCACAGGCGTCCAGTTTCGGCTTGGTCAAGATGTACGTGAGCGGGTTTATTATCAGTCCGACTGTGAACTGATGGCCTTTGAGTAGAGGTAAGATCTTAAGACCGAGCCCGAGTCCGAGTCCGAGCCCGACCCAACCCGAAATTCGGGTCGGGCTTAAAATGCGTAAAATGTCAATCAACTTCTCTCTCGCTGACTTTTTTTTTAATAAATATTTGTTTATAAAAATATACACTAAAACGATGTGTGGATACTAAACTAAGGAATACTTATTATAAATAAATAATTTGGATAAAACAGAGAAGGCGCTGTAAGGTAATTGCTATATAACTACTACTAAACAGGAAGTGTAGAGCCAGAGCACGCTTTGGGAAACGTGCGCAAAGCCGCTTTGCATACGTTTTGCCAAAACGTTAGTATGTCGTGAATGTAATCTTCCCTCCGCATCCGCAAGTTTACATCTATTTTGACCATCCCAGATATGGAGCAGCAAGAGGTCAAGGATAAACTTAAGACAGGAGAACTGAAAAGGCAAACACGCACCGCTGGTAAGAGTGAAGTGTGGAAAAGCTTCAAATTGATCGTAAAAAATGATACAGAAGCTTCTGTTGGCTTCGCTGAATGTGGTCAATGCGGTGCTTTGCTTTCATATGAGAGCAAAAAGACTGGCACCCTCGACGCTGAGCAGGCACTTAAACAACTGTACTCGCAAAATTGATGATCATCAAACATCTATATTATCATTTATCCCAAAGACCGCCCCTCTTCGCGCTAAGCAGGCCATTACAGACAAGTGCGTGGACTTTTGCTGTCAGGACCTTAGACCATTTTCAGTAGTCAGTGGCGAAGGTTTTAAAAGTCTGGCCCAAGAATTGATCAATATTGGGTCAACTTTTGGGCGCGTACCTGTCGACTCGGTCCTCCCCCATTACACCACAGTGTCAAAGCATGCGCCGAGAAGGCTGAGGTAAAAAGGAACTTTTTAATTGAGCGGGTAAAGAAAGCTCTAGCAGGTGGCTGTGACGTTGCCATGAGTACCGATATGTGGACGGACGATTACAGAAGGATGAGTTATATTGCAATAACTTGTCACTTTACTGAAACGGACTTCAGGTTGGTTGGAAAAACCCTCACCACTGCTGTATTTCCAGTAGAAGACGCCAAAACGGGGAAGAACATAAGAAGAGAACTGGTCCGGCTTCTGGTGAATAGATTTGGTTTGGAACCTTCATCTTTATCCAGAATAGTGTGGGTTACAGATCAGGGCAGTAACATCGTGAAAGCTTTGGAGCCTTACAAGCGCCTCTCGTGCCTTGACCACGTGATCAACACTGTACTTCGGCATGGCCTGGACAAGGACGCACTGTCTGCAGACGCGCCGGACATTGGAGAAACAATTACTGCAGCCAAGAGTGTTGTCCGTTTCATCAAGCAATCTGGTTTGGCAGCACAACTATCAAAAACAGTGCTTCAGATGGGTGAAACAAGATTCAGCACGGTTCACTTGACGCTCAAGTCTGTGCGAGAGATATATAATGAGTTGTACGAGAAGCTACAGTCACGCGCAGAAGAGGTTCGCATGGATAACATTGCGCCGGATCTGTTAGATTTTTTGATCTCCTTTCTAGAGCCTTTCTATGCAGCACAACGAGAACTGGAAGGAGATAAATATACCACACTGAATCTAGTTTGCCTCTGGAATGAGAAGTTAAAAAAGCACTGTCAACCCATTTCTACGGATAACCCTCAGCAGGCGTTTTTTGCGCCAAAGGCATTCTGAACTTTTAAAACAATAAGTCAAAATACATATGTTGCACAAAGTTGCACTGTTCCTGTGGCCTAACTTCAACAAACTCAAAATGATGACACCGACAGAGGTGTCAGAGGTGCATGCACATGTCCGCACACTCCTGGAAGAAGAAGATGAAGGAGGAGAAGCCACCGCTACAACTTTGGAAAACGAGGAGGACGAGGCGCACACCAGCACCCTTTCTCCACCTGCAGCAAAACGAAAAAGGACTTCTTTTTTCGGTGAATGGGAAAACGAGGATGATGACGATGATGTTCCTGTTCAAGATGAGGTTAACCTGTACATTAGTCAAAAGCATGCCATGGCTGATGACCGAGATTTGCTTGGCTGGTGGAGAATAAACTCCAGTATATACCCTAAACTTGCCAAGTTAGCAAGATCCGTGTTGTGCATACCCGCAAGCAGCAGCAGCAGTGAGCGTTGTTTTTAGTGCAGCTGGCCGCACGATAGATCAGCGGAGAACTTCACTGAAACCTGGTACAGTGGACGCAATCTTGTTCTTACATGACGACCACAAATATAAACAACGTAAGTAATATACTGTTGTTCAAATCATCATTTTAATTATTGTCTGAGGCTTTAATTATTTCCCTTATTTCACAGGAATAAAGACCAGGACACAAGACCGCAATTTGCAGACTATAGTCAAGGCCAGGCAGCAGCTCAAACGCTTTAATTGTATTTATGTTTTGCACATTTTGGAACGTTTATTTGTTTGTTCATGTTTGAAATTTTTTGTATTTTATTTAAACATGATAGTGTTTTCGTGTTTTTCTCCTTGTTTGACTTATTCGTGATTATTAGTAGGCTTATTTTTACGCATTTACGCACTGTTTGGCTCTTTATTTTTTTAATAATCTAAACAATTATTTTTGTTCTTATTTATTCAAATTAGTAATGTTGTATTTTATTTAGCTTGCTTATTTATATATTATGTTAGATTACTCTTTACAGCAGGTCTGTTCTTATGTTAGTGGGATTTTCTTTATTCTAAAAGCGTGTTCCTGAAAATGTTTCCTATTTATTTTGTTTCAATGCTTCTTAAGCAGGTTGTTTTTTGTGTGTTCCAATGCAAATCATTAAAATAAAGAATGTTATTCTTTATTAATTTATCTAGTATATTTATGTGGATTTATTGTATTTCTGTATTCTTGCTCTTCGATCATTTCATTAGCTTTTCCATTTTCAGACCAAATTAAAGATAGAGAAAATTAAAGCTTTTATTTTAAATTTCGTTGAAACAAAACTATAGAAATAACAATTTCATATATCTTTTACCATTTATTTGATTTGCGTTATTCTATTTAAAGCCTAGTGGGCTGCAGTATTTCTCCGCGTAATTAAGCGAGTGCGCATCAAGATTTCTCTTTCACTCTCTTTGTCTGGCCTCTTATTCTGTGTTCCATTCATTTATCATGATCATAAAAATATGTAGATTATTTTAACCTTAAAAGATCTTGCGTTTTTTCTGCCCAAAATACTATGGGATAAATTTAAATTTCGGGTTTGCTTCGGGCTCGGGCCTGCAAATCAAGTAAATTGGTCGGGCTTGGGCTGGGTCGGGCTTTAATGCCCGCGGGCCTGGGTCGGGTCGGGCTGGATTTTTTAGGCCCGATCTTACCTCTACCTTTGAGCCAATGACTGAACTTGTCACAAGCTGCCCACTTGAGAGCCAGAAACTCAAGTCTGTGAGCAGGGTACTTAGCCTGGCTGCGGCTTAGGGACTTGCTAGCAAACGCAACCGGTCTTGCCCTCTCCTCACCTGCCGGCACCTGAGAAAGAACAGCTCCAAGCCCGTCAGTGGAAGCATCAGTGGAGAGGATAAAAGGTCTATCAAATCCGGGTGAGCCAGAACCACACAATCGAGGAGCGCAGTTTTTAGTTGTTCAAAGGCTCCATCACACTCAGGGGACCAATCCTGAGGTGTTAACTGTCTGTATGTTCCAGGTTTACATCGGCCCTGACCACCTTTAGTCCTCCGCTTCTGGCCAGCTGTTAAGGCATAGAGAGGCTTGGCAATACGGGAACATGCAGGAATGAAATGCTGATAAAACAGGACCATTCCGAGAAAAGATCTGACCTTCTGCTGGGACGGAGTACAGCCATCAGATTCCATCAAGTCCTCCCTCCTAAACCCAGAGATGGCGCTCACCTTCTCCTGATCCACAGAAACACCGTCAGCGCTCACAACATGACCCAGAAATTTAACTGACCTTCTGAGAAAATGACACTTCTTCTGAGAAAGCTTCAAGTTACTAGATCTCAACCGGGAGAAGACAACACTGAGGCGGCTTAAAGACTCCTCTACAGAAGGTGCAAACACCAACAAGTCATCAAGGTAACACAGAAGGTTTGAGAAGTTGAGGTCACCGAATATGCTAAGCATCATCCGCATAAAGGAGGCTGGACTGTTGCAGAGGCCCTGGGGCAGGCGGTTGTATTCATAAAGGCCAAGAGGTGTAGTAAAGGCTGTGTAATGCCTGTCAGACTGATGGAGAGGGATGTTGTAGAACCCTGAGGTCAGATCCATAGTGCTGAAGAAGGCGTTACCCCCAAGGGCAGCAAGGCAGTCCGACTGGTGTGGCAGTGGATGGGCGTCTTTCACAGACCTAGCATTAAGCCAACGAAAGTCAGTACATATTCGCAAATCCCCTGACTTCTTCCACACCAACACCAGGGGAGAGGCATATTCACTGATGGATTTGCTGATTATGCCCCTCATTTCCATTTCAGACAGAACTTCTCTCAACTTCTGATAATGAGCAGGTGGAACTCTGCGGAACGGCAGCCGAAAGGGACGGTCGTCAGCAAGGTGAATCCGATGAACAAACTCCTTTGCCTCCCACAATCCAGACCATCTCTAGAGAACACATCCTGAAAGGCCAACAACAGATCGGCAAGCCTGCCCTTCCACTCATCTGACACTTCACAGCCCCCCATGTCAATGTCACCGAGACCACAATCCTTCAACAGCTGCACAGGGTCACTTGGGCCACTCTGGTGGCCAGTGAGAACAGGCGATGAACCCAACTGGGTTTTACAAAGACCCTGGGCAACAGGAAAGTCTTCCATGGCAACACAGGGGAACACGTCAGCTAGCTTTGCATTACGCCGTAAAGTAACAGCAGTCTGTGTGGGATTGAGGATCTTCATGGGGACCCAGCGATCACCCCACATTGGCGCAACAATTCGACCAACCATGATGTTCTTGGGTGTAGAGCGTGCGGATGTAGGCTCTACAATGACTGTGCTGCCAGGGGACACAGGAGCAGATGCTGGCAGCTTCCCCCAAACAATGTATTCCTTCTGGGGAAGCAACGTCACAGCCTGTTGTAATCTCACTGTTCCCACCTTATCAGGAACCTCTGGGCCCAACCACCGGGAAGAGCAACTCAGTAACTGGAGAAACAGCTCACAGTCAGGATCGGATGTACGTGAGGATAGCATCTCCCAATATTTCTCCTCAGATTTCATCTTCTGGACAACAGGACGGATCACATTAGTGCCAACAATAAACTCATTCCCTCTGCCCAGGCACCAGAAACGTTGGCACCACAAACTTCCAGCCATAAATCTCAATGTCCAAATCATAGATACATTTAGGTTGAGTAACAAGACCACCACAACCAATGAGAACCACCTGCTCGGGGACAGGTTGTGGAATTAAGACAACACCAGCCGCTCTTAACTTGGCCTCTGCTGATTCACTAAGCGTACATGACATGCTTCCTGAATCTAGCATCCCTCTCAAAGACATTCGATTGCTCACTGACACAGGAGTATAAAACAGTTCACTAGCTCCCTCAATTCTTTGAGACCCAACCACAATGACAGTCTTGTCTTCAGAGTAGCAACAGTCAACATACACAGAGTGAGGATCAGGAGGATTGGTGAGGGTATCTATAACACTGCCCATGCTGCCCCTCTTATCACACAGGCCAACTAGTTTAAATTACCAGTAGATGGAGCAGTGGCTGACGGGAGCCTGGTCTTCTGTGCACATTCATTTCTCATATGACCAGGTCCAAAACAGTTAAGACATAGTCTGTGCAACCTACAGTGTGAATGAGTGGTGTGTTCGCTAGAACCACAAACCTGGCACGCTCTGCCTTGGGGACGCTGAGGAAATTGACCGCGACCTGCCCTCTGCCCGCTATTAGTCACCGAGGCAGTGCACAGGGAAAGAACCTTGTCAAACATAGCCACCATTTGCTGAGTCACAGGTTCTGGTGTGGCGCTGGCTGAAGTGTGTGGCTGGCCTCCTGATCCTGACAGCGGCTGTGGGGACTCATAAGTGGCTTTGGGTGGACAAAAGGGAATCAGTTCAGCAGAGTCCTGAAGATCGCAGGAATAAACAGGAGCTTGAGCCGACAAGGCATTGGTCACCAAGTGCGTATTAGCCGCAACACCTTTCATCTGTCCCACATGACTGTCCAAGCGGCGCTGGACCTCGGCAGCTGTCCACTCTTCAGGGGGCTTAATTTGAAATGACAGAGAAAGAGCAGGGTCAGGACAATGACTTATGAACATCATCACAACCTCAGCGGTGGGGTCGTCCACATGTTTCCCACGCCTCCTGAGGCACTCATCCACAGCATCAATAGACTTATTAAGACGAATCCAATAGTCCATGGCATCCTCACCACTCCTTGGTATTGTGCTATAAAAGTCTCTCATTGGCATGTTGGAGCATGTGACTGCACTGAAGTTTCGTTTTAGGATGTCAAATACAGCAGTAATCAACCCACCCTCACTCAGGTCAGGGCGGCAGCGGAGTGACACCTTAACCACATCCCGAGCTTTGCCTGTCAATCGGGACATGATCAGTTCATATTTCTGCTCAGATGTCTCACAGCTTGTTCTGGACAGGTAACACTTCATCATCCCCTCCCACTCTTGAATGGAAAATGTATCAGTGTGGTTGCCCCTGAAGAACGGTGGGGCTTTGGCTTCAGACTGCACCACTACTTTGAGCTGTGAAGCCTCCAGGCGACACACTGTCAGTAGCAGGCAGCTGGGTGTGGCAGGGCTGATGTTTGTGCATTGTATTCAGACTGTTTGCGATACTATCCCCAATTTGTTTTGCCAAATCAGTTATTATGCCACTGAGCGCATCATGTGTCACAACACGTGTGGGTTCTGAGTGTGCACTAGCAATAGGCGTAGAAGTGGCAATCGGTGGGCTTAACATAGTGTTATTACTAACAGGGTGTACCTTATCAACACCAGTATTCAAAGCCATGCCTCTACCAATACAAGGTGGATTAGGGTTAAACATCTTGTTGTTTCTTTTTTCAAAAATAAAAGCAAATTCACCTCACGCAGTCATGTAATACAATAAGACAGTCATTAAACCCTAACTCCGCACTGCAAGCCCAAAACCTGGCAGACAGTCCTGAGAGCAGCACTCCTCGGCGATGCGGTGACGTCACAAGACCACAGCGCGCCGAAGGTGAAGAGCGGAGAAGCCGAGGGCGCGGCAGGAGCCCGGGGGACGAAAAGACTGGCGATGAATGGCGATGGCACGGGTCAAACGGCACCAAGTGTGACCGGTGTATGTCTGCGTTGTGTTATTTTTGTGGTTGTGGTGCGTAGAGTAGCCACGGGACACAGTTGAACTTTTGGAGGCACTCTCCGTTTAATCTGGACAAAATAAAACAGCAAAATTAACATGTGCCGCTATTTGCTGATCCAGCCCAAACTCTTCCCAACACGAGAATTGCAAAAGGGCAAGAAAAACATACCTGGTCAAAAATAAAACAGCAAAATTAACATGTGCTGCTATTTGCTGATCCAGCCCAAACTACAAGGAAGACAACATGGAGTTAGCACCATCGCACCTGTTCACATCAATAAAACACTACATTGGAGCAACATCAGAGCTCAATATAAACTTGACTAGAACTGTAGTGTTATAAGAGTGACAACTTAAGACAAAATAATAACAAAAAGACAATTAAAACAAGGGATTACAAAAGATGACTGACCTCTTCCCAACACGAGAATTGCAAAAGGGAAGAGGGAGTCGCGACCCTCGAATTTATACAGGTGCACCAAGGGGGACACACGAAGAAGAAATAAAATACAGACGAAGTGGCTGGAGGACCAAGACAGCACAGTAAAACAAACACCAGGTATGTTCAACAATAGTAAACAAAAAGAACAATTTTGTGTAATTATAATACAATATTATATGTCCCTGTTACAGTTATACACCATGACTTTCTGCAGTCTATGTAATGTCTTTTATGCATGTGTGAGAGAACTTTTCCTGCTGATCGCACAATAAAGTGCAGAGAAAAGTCAGCAGGTGAGGCAGGCAGTACTCTGGCTCACCTCAAGGGGGCGTACGCAGGTTGGCAGGTGCTTTCTTGCTGCAGCGCTGGCTCATTTTAATAGGCAAACTTTATTAAAATTTATTGAAGCACCAGAATTTAAAGTTTGAAAAATAACAAAAATTCAATTCGTGCTGCAAACATTTCTGCACTTTAATTTGTTTACAGTTTATATGAATTTCTTAAAACACAAGGTGGGTGCTCTATCCATAGCTATAAAAGAAAGTTCTTTATAGGACAAATATGTTCCTGTCTATATGTTTGTGTTGGTTTGTGAGTGTAATTGAAAGAGGAATGCTGATGGGATATGAAGCATTATCAGTAGTTGTATGCTGTTGGAGAAATAAGATGCTTTTTTCAGTTCTTACAATTATAAATCTGACTCTTGAGGAGTCAGTGCCTCACCAGCCATGAACCTCACCGCACGTGACTGCTTATAACTTATAAGGTTACTTCCTCGTAAATCCGTAAACTCCACGTCCCTTCCTCAGAGTGGCATCATTACCAAAATATGGAAACATTTCACAAAAAATTAAAGATCAAGATTTTGAACTTCAGAGTGTTAAAAGAAAAGCAATTTTGGTGATTCAAAAAAATGGATTTATTAAAACTGAAATGAAACATTTAGAGGAAATCTTCCACCCATACTCTGAAATGTACGTCGGTAATGTTGGAGCAGCTCACCTGACAGTTCACCTGAGTTTGTAGCAACTTTGTGACGGCACATTTTACATACTTGACGTGACGCTTTTGTGTTTTTCTTCAGCACAAAGTTCAGCATTCTGCCGGTAACCCGTTAAGCTGATTGGCTGTGTCTCAGGCTCTCAGGGCGCAATCACCCTGTTAAAGACAGCAGGTAAAAATTCCTTCCTGTACAAACCAGACACCTGGATGTTTCCAACAGAAGACAGCTGTCTAACCTGTCGCACTGGTTTGCTTAATGTGGGTTTATATCGAAGAGGTATGCACCCAGGATCTGTGTGCCAAACTGAAATCAGAACAAATAGAAATCTGTGTGTGGGGAACAAAATAAGAAAACAGAGAAAAAAGAGCCGCAGTTGACCTTTGCTGATCCTTGCCCACCTCTCTCCTATCTTCTCTCCAACCCAGAGTTGACAAGAAGAAGACCTGGGATCTTTGACAGCCAGCGTGCCGCCCACACCTACACACTATTGTACTTATGTGTTAAGCAGATGTAAATTGTGCAGCAGGGTGTGACTACGTGGAAACGGGGGAGCCAGGCATCGAGCAGAGGGTGTCACCATGCTGGAGTTGTTCAGCGAGGAAAATAAAACTGCACTGACAACATAACTGGCTTAGTGGTGTGGGCATTTGGAACTGGCTGTTACAAGGTCGAATGTGCTTTAAACTATACTGATGTATGTCAGTCAGTCTGCTCTCTTTTATTCTTGGAGTTCAACTTAATTCAGTTTTTTTATTCACACAAAGGAAAGGCAGTGGTGTCATCCCCCCGTCGTCTAACACACCAGAACGCTTGCTTGGTCTTTTCTTCTCCCTCAGCGCCGCAAAAAAAACTTGCTAATTTGTATATCCAGTGTAGCACGACCCAGTTATGAGTCGAGTTTTCCGTGTGTGTGTGTGATAATACCGAATGACCACAGCGCAGGAGTTAGTCTACTTTTTAAACTTACATTTGTATCCCTTTTGGCCTGAGGTGGGATTCCTTTATTGTAAAATATGCCAAGTACTTCATTAAAAGGAGATTCTATTCAAAACTGCCCATTCAAAGAGTCCCAATGTGGTTGTTTTTGTGTGTGTGTGTGTGTGTGTGTGTGTGTGCGTGTGTGTGTGTGTGTGCCTGGTTGTGAGACCATGTACGGCATCAGCTTTTCCCTTTTCTCTCTCATTTTCTCTCCTTTATTTTATGTGGCACCAGCAGCTGTGCATGCTGGCAGATGTGCCCAGATGTTGCCCTGTGATGGAGACACCTGAGTGGAACGCGCTCATTTGATGCAACACAGCAGCACTGGCGTCACATTCTGTCCTTCAGTAAATGTGTGGATGCCAAAAAAAATACTCTGATCAAAGTCAATGTACTGATTCAACTTTTCTACTCAAGTAAAAGTAAGAAAGTAAAGCCTCTGAGATGATTAAGCTAAATAAGTAACAAGGATTGATTGATTGATTGATTGATTGATTGATTGATTGATTGATTGATTGATTGATTGATTGATTGATTGATTGATTGATTGATTGAGAAACAACACATCCTCTGATCATCTCAAAAAAAGACTAAAGTTCAGACAGAATAATCCAGCTTGGAGCTGCCAACAGCCCTTAAAGAGTCTTCTTGACCTCAGCCACAAATGTGGATCGTCTTGCTTCTCCACATGCTTTGAGGCCATGAAGTGCAGCCCTGAAGCGTTTGGACATCCCACCTTTGTGTGGGTTTATCACAGTATTAGTCAAAACAAGATTTAGTGCCTTTTAATCCCTGTCTTATTTTATAAAGCAATGGGTTTGCTTGGTGTCAACACTCATTGCTGGACCTGTGAGGAGATCAAATACCTTCTGCTTTATTTCAAATATTTCTTACAAAGATCTCCGTCTCTGCGGACTCAGTGTTTCAAGCGTCTAAAGATGGCTGAGGGGAGCTTTCAAAAGGTTTGTGCCTGTGGTCTTCCAGTTTCTCCATTGTAGGTCCTTCTAGTGGCGTGGGCATTTGTAAATGAGGCTGCCTTACCGGACCGGTGTTAACGGGTCTTTGGGCGTTTTCAGAGTTGTGTGTGTGGTTCTGCTACTGTGTTGGTATTTTTCTCAACCTGCATCGCATCGGTCCAGTTCGAAGAAGAAGGACTGGATTGGACTGAATTAGCATCTGTTGGATTGCAATAGCTCTCGTGTGTCACTGCCAATCCGTGTGTTCTTTGAATGAAGACTTCAAGATGAATAATGCCAATTTCAAAATGTATTTAACAATAGAACCAATTCAAGATACAAATATTACAGAGCCCTGGGACATTTCATAACCCTACAATAACAGAGTCAATTGCCAGGGCATGAAGTCTGACAACCTAACTATCCCTTGGCCCAGTCTTTCATAGAAACACATATGTAAATTATTGATGCTAATTCAGTCCAATCCAGTCCTTCTTCTTGGATGACCTCGTCTTCTTCTTCCAGGCCCATTGGATGCTTACACAGTCCTTGTTCTCCGTTGTCTCCCAAATGGCCAGTTCAAAGTTCACCTTCTTGCAGAGGAACCTATCAACACCAGTAAACTATTCTGTCACGTTTTACGATGGGGGTTTAACACTTTCCGTCTGACTGTCTCCTCCTGCCTCCAACTGTCTAAACAACATTCATGTCAAGGAAGGGTCAACTGACTTGATCTTTATTCCACTTACTAAACATTCTACCATTCCTAACTTCTAAAGTGCTTCTAACGGAAAACAGAAACATATGGTACAACACATGATAATAAAATAAAGACAATTCTCTTCACATCAATACTTTACATATGGGTTTCTATGAAAGACTGGGTCGAGGGATAGTTAGGTTGTCAGACTTCATGCCCTGGCAATTGACTCTGTTATTGTAGGGTTATGAACCGACCCGGAGCACTGTAATATTTGTATCTTGAATTGGCTCTATTTGTGAAATACATTTTTAAAAAGTCTTCATTCAGAGAACAGGCGGATTGGCAGTGGCGCATGTCATATATCAATCCAACAATGAACATGCCCGGAAAATCTGTTTGACAGAATGTCATGCAATGTCATGTTGCACTTGTCTGCACCTGCAACTACAGAATATTGTTGTGTTGCTCATTATGTCCTTTTTTTAAAACACACAAACACACACACACACACACGCTAGTGACTCCTCACAACGCTCTTCGAGTTTCTTCGAGTGACGTCATGTGGCTGGGCTGCCCGAGCCACAAAGGGGCGGGGCTTCGCTCAGGCGTTACGGCAGCGCGCATCGAAGGACAGGTGAGGGAGAGGCTGGCGGCCCCAAAACTGAGGTAAAGTTCTTTATCCTGTCGAAGTTTAACGCTTAGTTTTATTAAAATGGCTTTGGGAGGCGGCTCGAGCCCGCAGCATGGATGTGTTTCCGGTGGCTAAAGCGACTATTCCTGTTTCTAGGGTCCATCATGACCGTCCTCAGCACGGGCGTGTTGCGAAATCTGACGCTGGTGATCCTCATCCTGTCCGCACTCACGGTTCTGTTATTAATGTACTTCAAGTCGTCCCCCTTACCCAAATGTCATCCTTACCCGGTCGAGTGGTCAGAGACTGAGAAGTCGGGGAACGCGTCGGCAAAGACCCGCCAGAAAAAACCCGTGTTGCTCGTCTGGTTCTGGCCCGAGAACAAAAAGTTCGATCTGCAGGATTGCAAGACGCTCCTGGGGATTGGCGACTGCCAGCTGTCGGATGATAAATCGTTGGCCTCCGAAGTGGACGGGGTTTTGATATATCACAAAGCAATCAGCCAGGACCTGTCCAACCTGCCCACCTCCCGCACCAGAACTCAGAGGTGGATCTGGTTCAACCCAGACCCCCCCTTGGTCTCCCAGCAGATCCCGGGCATAAAAGCGCTTTTCAATCTGACCATGACTTACAGGAAGGACGCCGACATCCAGGTACGGTGGAAGGTCTCCGCCAGGAAAACCCCGGAAAAAGGCTTCACGCCTCCTCCGAAGCGGCGTTTGGTCTGCTTGATCGTGGACAGCAAAGAGATGACCAACACCTTCAATCAGACCTACAACGCCTACGTGGACCTCCTCAAGCACATCGCGGTGGACCTCATCGACAAGATGGAGGGCGAGGACTACCTGTCCACCATCAAAAGCTGCAAGTTCTACCTGTCCTTCGAGAGCTCCATTCACAGAGATTACATCACCGAGAAGTTCACCACGCCTCTGGCCCTCGGGACCGTCCCGGTGGCCCTGGGCCCCCCGAGGAGAAACTACGAGAGTTTTGTCCCGGGTTCTTCCTTCATTCACGTGAACGATTTTGCCGATTCCGCTGCCCTGGCCGCGCACCTCCAGAGCCTCGACCAGGACGAGGAGGCCTACCTGAGATACTTCGACTGGCGGAAGTTTTACACCATCGGGACCCCCGTTTGCTGACGAAAAGTACCGGTTCCTGCACCCCATCTGCCAGGCCTGCCACCACCTGAGCGTGAGCAGGGTCTTCAGATACGTCCCTGACCTGTACAAGTGGTTTTTAGTGGCGACGTAAACACGCGCACGCATGCACACACACACACACACACACACACACACACACACACACAGACACGTGTGTAGCTGCACTTAAGAAGAAATTTTTACTAAATTAAAAAAACCACCACATTCTCTTTCCCACTCTCACTTCATAATGAGGCCCGGCTCTGACCCAGGACTGTTGATAGGAACGTTTTCCTCTTTCCTGAGCCTGTTGGGGGGGGGGGGGGGTTAATTGTCTGCTTTTGTGTTTATGCATTCATTCTGGCCCTATAAAGAAGGTTTTGCTGGTTTTTCTATTTAGCTCTGTGGTGGGTAGATTCTCAGGTTTAGGTGGGTAGATTCTCAGGTTTAGGTGGGTAGATTCTCAGGTTTAGGTGGGTAGATTCTCAGGTTTAGGTGGGTAGATTCTCAGGTTAAGGTGGGTAGATTCTCAGGTTAAGGTGGGTAGATTCTCAGGTTAAGGTGGGTAGATTCCCAGGTTAAGGTGCCACTAAACAGCTACTTTGCGTTACAGATTGAAATGTTCTATAATGATTTTGCTGCATACAGGCGTTGGATATTTTGCCCTTCACTCCAGCTGTGCAGGGTGTGTATATTATTTTTGGTAGTTTGAAATATAAGTGGGATATGTTATGTGGTGATGTATAAGTGGTGGCATGTGTTTGACCCTGACTCCTCATGATTAACACACAATTAAATAATAACACACAATTATTTTTTTGTGTACTCAATAGAAAATCTGTTTTGTTGTGTTTCTTTGCAACTAGGTCATTAAAAGAGTTAAATAGAAGAAACAAATGGATTGATTTTTTTTTTTTTAGTAATTATTCGTGCATTTTAGGTTCAGAACGGACAAAAATTTCAGCTTTAAAATTCCGTTTGTTGTTGTTGCTGCTGCTCCTCATATATTCATCCAAAATCGGCAACTTTAATCATCACAGCTATGATCCGTGTAAGTACGTCCTGCTGTGTTCTTTCATTGAATGTTCTTATTCAGTTATCATCTGGCAGCTGACTGTTGAATGACACATTTTGCAAAGATAAGTTGTCTGCTCGGCCTCCGGTGCCTCGTGTCTTAATCTGAAGATGCTGGAAGTCCGAAGCCTGGAGAGGTACAGTGGCCGGTGAGCGTTCAGGTACCTTGGGGACCGGAGGCGGTGCAGCCAGTTGACTGATTTTTGGGTTTTGATTCACAACAAGGTTTTTGTTCTGTGGATCTTCTTTTATTTTTGACTCATTGGCTGCATGAAATACATGAAATACAAGAACTAGAGACAATTTATAATTTGAAATAAGTAAAACCATGGTGGTGATAAGACACGAGCTTAGAGGGGGTTCAGTGATAAAAGAACAGTACACCACTGACTTTCACATGTTGTGATCTTTCTGTTAAGAAGCCGAAGGCAGCAAATGGAACCCTGGATTCACATTTTGGGTCCTAAGAGAGTGAAAAGCCCCAAATGTATACAAACGCCCTCGTCCTTTAGCATACATCGTATCAAAGTACCATCAAAAACCTTCCAAGACTGCAGCTGTGATTAGGTGGAGCAGGTACCAACACGGTCATCTAGCAGTCAGTCAACTTTTACTGGATCAACAAGTTTGCCTGACTTATTGTGAGCAGTCTTTGTCAGTGTTCATATAGGATTGGGTGTTGGCATGTATGCATAGCCGGGCTGCAGAGTCGACACATGAGCAGGATGAGCCAAACTAATGCAAACATTTCTATTTCTTGAGTATTTGTTTGGCAGACACCATGTTATTGAACTTGACGCATCCAGTAGAGGGCAAGTCTGCCCTCTACTGGATGCGTGCGGTGCTCACAGTCAAGGGTCCGCCTGGGTTTATGTGGTGCGTTTTCAGTGTTTTCTCTCTCGTTTACAGGCTTTTAGGCCGAGCGAAACGCCATCATTGTGTTTTCAGCATGCTTCCTGCCAGACAGCAACTGTGACAATTACAGTTATGTCATGGAAAACCTTTTTCTGTAAGTAGACGCCACATGGAGCAGTATCCTCCAACAACGTTCATTTGGTCTGTTTTTGCCAGTTGTGTTTTTCTTTTGTTTCTTTGGTGTCAGACACCAAAAGTGTCCAAGAGTGAAGCTCAATAGTAAACAGATTTGAGCTCAACGGGGGCATGGAATTATGTTACAGTGACACAAACGGCTGTTTTCAAATTGTGAGCAGAGAGAGTGTGATTTACCCTGGTTTATGCAGGTACGTCATAAACACCTTGGAGTTAATGGTGGCAGAAGATTATATGATTGTGTACCTGAATGGCGCCACACCACGCAGGAGACTACCAGGATTTTCATGGATGAAAAAGTGCTATCAGATGATTGATCGAAGGTAATATTCACACATGCTGCCATCAAGGCCTGTTCTTCTGCATTCCTCTTTGCTACTAAGAGGCAGCAGTCAGGCTCTGAACGTAAACAACATTTATGTTTTTCTGGGACGATTGTGTGTTTTATGTTTGTTTTAATTCTTCTTTGATTCTCCTCTTTTCCCGCAGGCTGAAGAAAAACCTTAAAATGTTCATCATTGTCCATCCTTCCTGGTTTATACGGACTTTGCTGGGGATCACAAGGCCCTTCATAAGGTTCCAGCCAGCTTTTTTAACTTTTAACGTTCCTTATAACCACTGACGTGCGGTCATGCTGACCAAAGAAAGAACAAGTGTACATAAATAAATATTATTATTTTCCACTGATATGTGTTAAAAATGCATTTGGAGTATGACTACACATTTCTGCCATTTTATTGAGTAAAAATTGCTGAATTTGAGTTTTTCCGATCAAATCCAGGGCAGAAACCGCGGGTGAGGCAGGGGCGAATTGTGCCTCACGTCTGACTGCATGATCCAATACAAACTGGGTTGCATGAGGTGTGCCAGTTTTTGTTCCTCAGCATATCGCTAATATGAACTTTACAGAAATAGTCGTTATACACCATGACTTTCTGCAGTCTATGTAATGTCTTTTATGCATGTGTGAGAGAACTTTTCCTGCTGATCGCACAATAAAGTGCAGAGAAAAGTCAGCAGGTGAGGCAGGCAGTACTCTGGCTCACCTCAAGGGGGCGTACGCAGGTTGGCAGGTGCTTTCTTGCTGCAGCGCTGGCTCATTTTAATAGGCAAACTTTATTAAAATTTATTGAAGCACCAGAATTTAAAGTTTGAAAAATAACAAATTAAATTCGTGCTGCAAACATTTCTGCACTTTAGTTTGTTTACAGTTTATATGAATTTCTTAAAACACAAGGTGGGTGCTCTATCCATAGCTATAAAAGAAAGTTCTTTATAGGACAAATATGTTCCTGTCTAT